>NW_006263460.1:554878-589369 GCF_000469605.1 Apis dorsata
AATATATTAAAAATTTTAAAAAAATTAAAATTTTTATTTTGAAAAAATAAATTAATATTTGCTTTAAAAAAATAGAAAGATATAATTTTATTTACATATTAATTAAAGAAGAAATTAAACAATATAAATTAATATCATATACATAGGAATTTTTTCAACTTTAAAAAAAACTTTTTTAAATGAATTAAAAATTAAAAATATAATTTGTCGATAAAGTAAATTTCTTATTGTAAATTATCAAGTTCAACATGACTATCTTAAGAAACATATTCAATGGTCAGGCGAGAGATCGATTCAGTAAGTCCGTGGAAACGAATGAGGGAACTTCATTGCGCACGCTTGACTGTAATGGCTTTTTGCTGTCAAAATGTGATGCAGTTGTTTCTGTATTTTATTGCAATGTGTTGTATATGGTTTTAATGATTACTTGAACATCGAACTGTAACTGAAGTGAAGATTCATAGCGATTCGCAATTTGGAACGTTCAAACAAGTGGAAATAAAAACAACGCGCGTTATTAGTATAAATCCTAGAAAGCAAACAATGGATCAATACTTTGCAGACGAGGGTAACATGCGGATACAACGAAAAATCATCGTTCTTTTATAGTAACGTTTCTTATTTTGCATACATTCATCGTGTTTAAAATTTGAAAAGGTAAGTATATTTTAAAAAAAATATATCGCGGTATTTAGAATGTGTCATATAATGTTTGGTTAAGGTGTACGTGTTGAACTTTCGTTTTTTTCTTCCATTAAAATTGACAGAGCATAATCGAAATACTTAATATTTAATACAAAAATATTTAAAATGAAAAATCAAGAAAGCTTTTTGTTAAATATTTAAAAGATCATTTCGCATTTTTTAGAAAAAGAATTATTCTTTTTTATTGTTTGTTGTCATTTTTTTATTTATTTGATAATTAACAACGAACAAATTAGTTAATATTTGTCATTACTAGTGTTATCAGTGTTTCTGAAATAATTATTAAAATTATTGATAAATGTATCGATTAATCAATGACTATGCAATAAAACTTACACAACTTCCTATGCATTAAAAGTCGTTCAAATACAAACAGTTATGTCAACCGGCGTTTCATTCTCCATTAATGAACAACAATTATTGAAAAGAATTAAATTTAGAATTAATTTATTTCTATAATGCTATATGATTTAAAAGTCACATATCTTATGTTTATTATGTTTTAAATTTTTATTTTTCTTTATCACTATATTATTTTATTATTTTATTAATAGCAGATTAAAATGAAAAAATTAATTTATCACTTTATTAACTTTTTTCTTCTTTATAATTAAATAAAATTGATTATAGAGTTTAAAAAAAAAATTATAAATAAAGCAGATATCACATTTTGTTTCATAAATCCTTTATTTATTTATATATATATAGATTGATTATTTTCTTTACAAAATCAATGATTACTTTCTTTTGTGATATTTTTTTATAATTTTCCAGTTTTATAAAGTAGTGAGGAATTATTTTGCAAATCGGTACGTAGAAAATCCTAAGTATCGGCTTATCATTACATTTCTCTCATTATGTAGGTAAAAGTTGCATTGGCCATCAACATGGATAAGTCGGATAATCAGTTAAAAACCTGGAAAAAGAAGAGTATGAAGTCGAGTGGTTCAGCAGATGTTGTGACCCAGTGCGTTCAGGTGGTCGTGCGTTGCAGACCGATGGACGAGAAGGAACTGGCCCGTGGCTATATGCGTGTGGTTGATGTATTCCCATCGAGAGGAGTGGTCGAGATACGTCATCCACGAGATGATCCTTCTAGCGACAATGTGAAAGTTTTTACATTTGATGCAGTCTACGACTGGAATTCCAGTCAACAAGATCTCTACGAAGAGACGGTCAGACCATTGGTATCTTCAGTTCTCGATGGTTTCAACGGCACTATTTTCGCATATGGGCAAACTGGCACCGGGAAAACATATACAATGGAAGGTTTGAAGACTGATCATGAGAGGCGTGGCGTAATTCCACGATCGTTTGAGCATATTTTTAATCACATAGGCAGATCCGAGAATATGCAGTATTTGGTACGTGCCAGTTACCTTGAAATATATCAGGAAGAGATTCGCGATCTTTTGCAACCTGATCAGAGTCTCAGATTTGAGTTAAAAGAGAAACCGGACATTGGTGTGTTCGTTAAAGATCTATCCACTTCTGTATGCAAAAGCGCTGTTGAGATTCAACAATTGATGAATACTGGAAATCAGAATAGAACTATAGGTGCAACAAATATGAATGAACATAGCTCGAGATCGCACGCGATATTTTTGATTACCATTGAAATGGGATCGATCGGAGATACCGGTGGAATCAGAGTTGGTCGTCTAAATTTGGTAGATTTGGCAGGTAGTGAAAGGCAGAGTAAAACTGGGTCCTCCGGAGAGAGACTTAAAGAAGCGAGTAAGATCAATTTAAGCTTATCAGCGTTAGGAAATGTGATTTCAGCTCTAGTTGACGGTAAAACGACACACGTACCGTATAGAGATTCCAAGTTGACACGGTTGCTGCAGGATTCTTTAGGCGGGAATTCGAAGACTATCATGGTTGCCAACATTGGACCAGCGAGTTATAATTATGAGGAAACATTAACAACGTTACGATATGCGAATCGAGCTAAAAATATTAAGAATAAACCAAGAATAAACGAAGATCCAAAAGATGCGTTATTGAGACAATATCAGGAAGAAATTGGCCGATTGAAAGAGAAATTGGCACAAAAAGGTATGGTGCAAAAACGGAAAAAGAAATCAAAGAGGAAGAAGGAAGATGAAACTGTAGAATCCGAATCTGAAACGGAAGACAGTCGAGGTGAAGATAATAAAATAGAAACGGATAAGAAATTAATCGCAGAACAGTTGAAAGCTGAGAAACAAGAGACAGAAACACTTATAATGAGAATAAAAGATTTGGAAAGTAAAATGCTTTGCGGTGGAAAAAATATCATTGACCATACTAATGAACAACAGAGAGCATTAGAACAGAAAGCAGCCGAAATAGCCGAGAGAAAGAAAAGAGAAGTCGAAATGCAACAAAAACTTGAAGATGAAGAGCTTACAATGTTAGGTGTGAAAGAAACTTATTCAAATTTGCAACAGGAAGTAGATGTGAAATCAAGAAAGCTTAGAAAATGTTTCAATAAATTACAAGTTTTAAAGCAAGAATTGGAAGATGTTACTAATGATTTCAATAGAGATAGAAGAGATTTGGAACAAACTCAGCATGAATTAATGAAAGAATTAAAATTGAAATATCTTATAATAGAAAATTTCATTCCTGAGGAAGAAAAAAATAAGATTTTATCTAGAATCCATCTCGATGAAGAGGAAGATTGTTGGATAGTAAAAGAACCAGAACCATCCAGTATAGACTTAATTAAGAGACCTACATCAATTCCTGGTGCCCGTAGGCCCGTTTCAGAATATGCACGAATTGCGCTAGCTATGGGAAGAGGTTGTCGTTATGCGGGTGAAAATATATTGAATTTAGATCTAGATATGCCTGCTAGAACAACATTGGATTATCAAGGGCCCGTAATCGCACCTACAATTCAAGCTGTACTTGAAGAAGCGTTACGAGACGAAGGTGACATCGATGTGGATGCTTCTAGTGCAAAACTTAGATCAAAACCACGTTTACAATCCGCGAAAATACGACCTAAAAGCGTTGGAAAAATACCGCAAATCCCAGCACCGGTTTATCCAAAGACGAGAGGTCTTGTACCGAAGTAGGAAATTTTTCAATACGTTCCAGTAAAAATCTGTAAAGAAATGTGTAAATATTGTACGAATCGCATTTTGAGCTTTGTTTGATTAATTTATATATATATATATATATATGTATAATTATATAATTTGTTGTGATACGTCACATGGTATTCTGTGTGTATCGATAAGCGCGAAATATTCGAAATCTCTATAATCCTCTAGTCAATGTGCATTGTGCAGTCACATGGTATTAGTATATTGATTATTTCATTATTTGCATTAATAAAATATAAAATAATTGTCAAGTTAAATTCCTATTCGTTCATGAAGATTGGAATATGTATGTTTCACATAATTGTTTTTTGTTTCAATTTGTATTCATTTAATATGGAAATTATGAGATATTAAAAAAAATATAATTTTTTTTTTATACAGTTAAATTTGTAAATATTAATACTATCATTGAATATTAAAAGAAAATGTTTCTTTATCGTTTAATGGAAACATGAAAAACTACACCCTTAAAAATATTTACAAATTAAGGTTATTGTTTACTCATTTGCTCTAATGATCTTTTACAACTTTTTTTTTATTGAAAAATTACACATAATTATTCTTGCTATTATATATATATATATTATTATTATTATTATATATATATATATATATTTCTTTAAACATTAAAAGTGCTTGTAAAAATAACATTGTTACTTTCGACTCCTTTGATTTTATCACACGTATCTGAAACTGCTAAATTATAAAGATGATGACAATTATAAACATAATACTAATTAATAAAATTAAATCAAAATCAGAATTATAAAACTGTAATTCAGATTAAAATTGTCTTTTTTCGTTTCAAGTTTCTTTTCTTTTTACTTACTTTTATCCCGTTGATATCATTTTTTAAACACACCATCATTAAAAATCCACATTCACTTTCTTCTACACTTCAAAAAAAATTTCAACATTCCTTTAATACATTTTAATGTCTCGTTACCATAGAGAACGAGACGCGTAATTATAAACGTATAAAAATGATAAGGAAACAAATTTTTTATGCGTGTTGGAGAACTACAATTATATGAAATTCAATATGAAATTCATTGGGAAATCCTGTGACAATGAAATAAGCGTATTTTCAACTTTTCTTTTTCTTCTTCCTCATAGAAATGATCAGGATACTTCCGTTTAACATAATAATGAAATGATACATAACAAATATTAAAACGTATTTACAATTTGATTAAATTAGAAACGCAATAGAATCCTGGTCATTTCTAGACCTTAATTAAGATTTTTGAACTAGTAATATTTAAACATTTCCACTAGACACTAAAATAGTGTCTAAGGTAAAAACTAGTCCAATAACAATTACAAATCAATTTACAATTATGTAAAAGTTCCATATATACTAAGTGATCCTAAGTTGAATGTCATTTTAATAAAAACGCTGTTGTTGCACATAATTTCCGTACTGTTGCTGTGGTTGTTGTTGTGGATAATTAGAATGACCTGTAGTTGAGCCAGCATAAGCTGATCCATCATAATTTTGTTGAGTCGGATATTGATTCGATGTCATGGACGGTCCACTGTATTGACCCTGATTTCCTAGACCACCGTAACCTTGGTAATTATAACTATTGTCCATGTAACCCTGGTTACCACTATATACTTGAGAAGGATAATTCTGGAATTGTTGATTGGACATGTTCGGGTAACTTAAAGGAGGTCCTTGTGGACGGGAGCAAGATTGTTGATTATTTTGAACATATTCTTGATTATAAAAATTTGAAACTGGAGCCGTCGATGTATTAGACATTGGCTCTACAGATTTCATATTTTGTTCGGTATTTTCATTTGTTAATGGCAGGTGCGATTTTGGCACATACTTATTTGGAAGATCACCCATTATGTTAGCTATTAATCGCTTGGTTTCATTTAAAATTGCATTTGGATCATTGGTTTTTGTTAATTCTTTCGATCTTACCGGAGAACGTGATCTCGAACGTGAATGAGAACGCGTCCATGATCTTGGCGAATTTGACAATGATTTCGAAAACCCTCGTGATTTTTTCTTTGCTTTTTCATTCTCGCTAACATTTTTGTCCGCTGCCTTATATATATCCTCAAATGTGTAATCATCATCGTCATCTGATAGATCTAACTTCGTTTTCTTATCTTCATTCTCATTTTTAGTTTGTTGTTCTTCCTCGTCATCATTTGCAAACATATCTATCTTAGGCTTCCATTTATCTTCTTCTTCCACAAGATTTTGAGTTCCTTTACGTATAGAGAAAGGTGAAATAGTTCTATTTGATTTAGCAGTAATTTCCACTTTTTCTGGCGTTGGAGATTTTAATTTTGGTGCTGTAGATGTTATTGGTGTTGTACCTAAATTAACGAATGCTCTTAATTTTTCTACTCGAACTGGATCAGTTATTTCTAATTTTTTTAAGAAATTAATAAGTCCGTGTTGTTCTTGAGTACTTAAGTCTTTGAAATTTTGTAAAAGCGACTTCAAATCTGTATCCGATAGGCTTTCCATTCTAGAAGTTTGACGTTCCACTGTATCTATTGTTGTTGAAGTTGTGGATACAGCTGATGTAGCCTGAGGAAGAGAATTATTACCACTTGATAATCCTTTAACAAAATCTGCAGTAGTTACTAGTTTGTCAGAATTTTTAGATGCTTCGGCCATTCCAACAACAGCATTAATAAGAGTTTCTAGCTCTTCTTGTGATACATTAGATCTACCTTGTGCTACTAAAGCAGCTGCTATTTGTTGAGCTATAGCTACTTTGTCTACAGTTCCGACACCAGGCACGCTAACAGGTTCGGATTTAATCGCAGGTGTAATTATCTCGACTGGCCTTGGATAAACTGTTCTAGATAAATAATTCGTCGATCTAGCAGCTTCTAATTCCCGCTTTTTCTTCTCTTCTTCCATTTTCTTTTTATTTTCTGTTGCTTTATGCAATAATTGAGCAATATTTTGTATCGCAGTTTTCGTTGGCGTTATCGCCATTTTTTCTATCATTCCTGCGAATAGCTGACCCTTTAGTTTCTCCTTCACTGTTTCAAATAATACACTCACTTCTTCATCATATAATAATTCTTCGGCAGAATTAGGTTTCGCCTTTTCTGCAGCTAACGCTTTTGAAAGAAGAGATACTATTTTCGGTCCAAGAGAGCCTAATTGGCCCTCAAGTGCTGTAAGTAATCGTAATAAACCAACCACTTCTAAATCCTCGGTTAATACTTCATCTGGCATTGGACTTGGAGATTTATCTTTTACTGGGTACGGTGTTGCGTAATGTATCGGTCTTGTGCGGGGTGGAATACCTCGAGGATAATAACTGCTTCTATACATACTACCCCTTCCACGCATGTATGAAGAATACGCGTAATCACGTTCTCTCATCTCATGACGATCATAATAATCTGTTTTAATCGTTTTCGTACCAACATACTCTACTTCATCATCGCTTTCCACACGATGACGACTTCTTTTTGGCGACCTCTCGCGTCTGTTTGATGGGATCCATTTTTCCGGTGGTTTATCTTCCGGTAATTCTAATCGCTTCCTGATCTCTTCTTTTCTCTGTTGTAATTGTTCATTATGGATTTCACGCATTCTTTTGTTCCAAAATTCAATCCATTCCGGTTTAAAGTCATGTTTACTTGGATCTTTGCCTTCAGCTTGCAATTCTTTATATCGTCTATTCCAAAACTTTTTCCATTCATCAGGATAAGACGGATGCTTCTCTGGATTTTTTTCATGAAACTTTAATGCACGATCAAGCGTTTCTTCAGCACGTCTGATTTGTTCTCGATATTTATCCCATTTATCTCGTTCTCTGAGTGGTTCTGGAGAACGTGAACGGGAACGAGTTCTTGAACGCGTACGATCTCGTGAATATCGCGATTTACTACGGTATTTCCCACTTTTATCTACCGAACTGGCCTTACGACTACGAATAGGTGATCGTGATCTCGAACGCGATGGCGACGGACTACTTGATATACTCGAAAGTGACGAGAGAGATTTCGTCTCGTCAGAGGGTCGTTTGGGGGATTTTTTCATGTTTTCTTCATCTTTATCTAAAGGTTTGCGGATATTTAATTTATCCCTCGTGAGAATACGGATCTTGAAACCCCTAGAAAAAAAAGGATAAAAAATCGATTCAACATTTAATTTTGAATGAACAATTAATGGAGGGAGGAATAAGATTATATTCATATATTTTTCCATACATATATTATTTATCAAATATATTTAAATGAACAAAATTAGATAATAGTAAAAATATTAAATTTTGCTAAATCAAATTCTTATATATGCGAAATTAACGTTCGAAGATAAATTATTCACTTACGATTTAGTAGTATCTGATTTTGAATCTGTTTTCTTCGGAGATGATTTTTCAATTTTCTTATCTTCACTTTTATGTTTATCGTCTTGCTTCTCATCGGTAGGTTGAGAATCTTGATACAAGATTATTCAATAATTGAATACTTACAGAAACACAAATACTATATATTAGAAATATAAATTATCGTATACTCACCTTTCTTTGAATTACTATTACCAGTCATTTCTGCCATCTTCTCTTCAAAGTTTGTTACCCATCGCACATCGTAAACATCCATAAATGTTAACTCTGGCGTTTCCCTGCACGTAGGAAACAGCCATTGATTTTAAGGAAAAGTAAATTAAATTATGAAGATCATTAGCGCGCACTTTGTTGAATCACGTTCACAAACTTTCGTAAAATCGCGAACTGAAGTGCTCACATCATATATCGCTCAACTGTGTTAAGCGAAAAATGTGAGGGAAAAAAAAAAAAAAAAAAAATCATGACTTACCTAAAATGATAATCCTGATAGACCCTCTTGATATACTGCATTTTATTCTTTTCAAATTGATTCTTGTCTACTAATTGAGGTTGTAATCTTCCAAATCGTTCTTCAATCTTCTTAGCCACTAACACAGATATTTCATTAGCTCCACGTTTATAATTAGGTGTACGCGGTAATTCCGTAATTGCTCGCGATATTGTTGGAAAATGTCTATTTAGATAAGTTATTCTGTGATTATAACTGGCAATATGAGCCATAACAGTGCGAGGATCACCTCGTTTATCACACAAAACACATGTATAACTTGGTTCACAAGAATCATTATCAACCAGTTCAAGTAAATATTCTAGACCAACAAGTGGAGAACTTCTATGTCGATCCAGACTCATCTGAATCGTAGTTGTTCTAGTTATTTGATCTTCCATACCAGGTGGTACTGGTTCTCCAGGTGCCAAACCATCACCAATGGCAGTTGATTGTACAGGTGGAGCTGTTTTCACAATGTCTGATCGTTTGGACCATAATAAAACTGGATATGGCCATTCATTTAATTTCATTTTGTGACGATTACATGTATTATGATTTAGTAATTTATGAGCTCCAAATAAAGCAATATTACATATATGACACCATATATCACCATCTTCTGTTTCAGAATACACAGGTCTAAGTGTGCCATCTTCAGCAGTGACACTACTTCTCATTAAACGTTTTCGATCATATTCTTCCTGTGAAATATAAATATCTCATAAAATGAACAGATAACTGTCATTTCAAGAGTATATCACAGAATATAAAAATATAATTTGATAAAATTAATAAAAATTATTTTAATAGAAAAACATGAATTTTCATTGCAAAGTTTAAGTATTATTATAATAAAATTAATATAATAATTTAAAAATAAAATACATATATTTACATTTAACTTTGACAAATGTGTATTACAATATATTTAGAATAGAATTTTAATTTTGTAAATTTGTTAGAAAATTTTTTAAGCATTAACAAGTTTTTAAGCATTATAAATAACAATATTTTTACAAAACATTTTTCTAATATTACCTTTTCTTTATCTGCTTCTGATAAATGCGAGGGATTGCGTCCCTCTATGTCTAGATCATCAAAGTTTTGCATGGTTGACCCAAGTCTATGAAAAATTCTCACGGTACTTTCTGAAAATATAAAAGTGCTAATGATGTTTAAGAATGATAAAAATGCAACATTAGGGCCGGCAAAAATTATAAAATTTAATAAAAAGTGTTACAATATATATAAATAATTGTATGGTATATAACATTGATAATATGGAAAAATAAATTTTTAACTAATTATAAATAATAAATCTATAATTGATCTAAAAAGTATATAAGAATTAATGTTATAGAAGTAATATTACTATTATAGCTAATATTTACTAATTATTTATTACAGAAATTATATAGAATAATAATGTTATTTTATACGCCAACCCTGCAGCAGCAATTTAATTTATAACTATTTATTATTTATATTTTTTTTAATGTTTATTATAATAAAGCTACAAATTTTAAAGAACTATACTTACCCATTTAATGTTGTACATACTATTGTATTTAAACAATTTATATACACATATAACATTATTTAAATGTAAAGTTTCCATTAATATAGTTTTATTTTATTTTAAATTAAAAACTAAGCATAACTTTGCATTTGAAAGCAAATAGCTTAATATTTAATATTTATATTATATATAGCAAAACACTGAATTGAGTGTTTCAACACACAAAATCCAACACAAGTTCTTAAATATATTTTATATGTAAATTTTTATAACACACTTTATAAAATAAATCAAATTTGATATATGTACTTACATCTTAGGCTAATAACTCTAAAGAGTAATTGGGCTCCTAAAGGAATTGATTTTATTAAAAGAGATTTGTTCTTTTATGTAAGAAGTAATTTATATCATTATTATCATCATTAGTATTATTTTTATTGTTATCACTAGTATTACTATCTATAATTTTGCTGGAGTATAAGAATCAATCCCCAGCTACTTACCGATAAAAGGAAATTTCATATTTCCAATAATATTTCCAAAATGCACAAATACCACAAAACATTAAACAAAATGCACCATATAAAGACACTAATATTACGCAAAGTTAAGACTTAAAATAACTTTGCGAATAATAATAAAAGAGAAAAACATAACCATTCAGGTTAAAATAAAATCATGTTATGTATAGAATCAACACAGCTAATACGAATAATGCTGTGAGTTTCATTGTAATAGGAGAATAAATAGGATTTATATAAATAATGTGTCTTTTTATTAAGCGGTGCTTAAATAAATTATATATTCAGCTAATAACATAATAAGAGTAACGAAATCATGATGAAAATTTCGGAGCAACCTGTAATACGCGTAACCAAAAGGTTATTCTACTCATTATGCATAAAAATGCAGTACATTGATTATACTAGCATGATAATTTTTATCAACTAAACGATCATAGTCAAATGGCGATCTCTTGATTTTTAATTAATTTCTTCCTTTTATACCGATATAATTTTATTTTTTTTGGCAACTTTACGCTTAAATCGTAATCTCTTATAATAAAGAAATAAAAAGAAAGCTCGACTTACCAAATTACCAATGAACGACGATCATTCAGTAATTCTGTTCTTGTAGATTTTTGGTTCTCTAATTTTGTTTTCGATAAAACCTTTTGGAGGCCATATCGAAAAAGAAATATTCAACAAGAACAGATTTGCGCATGACTGGCCCGTATCCAGTCGTGTTTAATTGTATTTAGGTCGTATTAGTAGAAAACATTATTATCAACGAAACATTTTTCCTGTTTTTACAACGCTCGATAAATATGAATTAATTTATTCATATTCATCATTAGAGATTTACCATCTTTTTTTAAAATTTATTATTTTTAAATTTCATCATTTGAATGAAAAAACCATTATCAAGTTATCTTATAGATGTTGAATGTAGATATATTTTAAATAAATGATGAAAAAAAAAAAATACAAAATTTATTTTTTTCTTTTTTTATTCTTTTTATTGTTTATTTTATCTTATTTTCTTATTATATATTAATTACAATAAAATATTTACAAAAAATCCTACTGAAATTCTCAATGAAACAACCTTAAAGGTAAAAAAATTTATTTAATTCATCATTACTTAATTATAAAAATTAAAAAAATTAATTATTCATTTTAATTATAATTTTATTTTTAATATTTTAATTAATTGTTTGCTTCGTATTATAAAATATTTTGTATTATTGTATAATAGGTAATACGAATAATATAATTAATAAAACGATTCAAATTAAAAGATACGATTATTATAAAAAGTATAATATGAATTTTACTTAAAGATTTACTTAATTTTACTTAAAGAATTTTTACTAAAGTTAAATTATAGTAATAATATAATATATTATAAAAATGTTGCATTGTTGCATGTACTTTATATTCGTAATTCAATTTTTTATAAAAATTCTAGCAGAGATGCGAAAATCGTATTCTAAAACTCTATTATTTACCCAACTACGATATCCATGATAAAGTTTTCCAATATTTTAACCGAGATATATCGGTGGATCAAAAATATCGGAAAGTTATTTGAAATGTTTGCCTTTGTAAACGAATGTTGAGAAACTATGTCACAACTTTGTGAAATTTGAATCTTTTATATTCTTTTAGAATTCAATTTCAAAGCTGAAGTTGTTCTTAATCTTCTAAAATACAAATTTTCTTTATTTATTTTCCATGATTTTAAAATAAATATAGATTTTCCAATATTACATTTACTGTACCTGTTTTAAAAAAAATGATATTTCTAACTATGAAATATTATATATATATATATATAATATTTTTTTACACATCTAATTCTTAACAAGAAATAATTTTTGTAAGTAAAAAAATAATTACATATAAAATTAAATTAAAGAAAGAATTTCTAATTACGTAGAAATATATTGACAATAAGTCTCAATTGAAGATTGGAAGAACTGGAAGAATCAATTTGAGCTATTTGAGATTAATTTTTGATTAAAAACATTGAAAAATCTGTAAAAATGATGCTTTCACGAGCATCAAACGACTTATTTTTATCCCAGCCTATTCTATCAAAATCATATCGCTTCCAAGCTTGTTAATGCAAGATCACGGTTACTAAAGGTGATGAGAGATCTCGGTCTGCGAGTAAGAGGATGTTCGCGATCAAAGCGATCGGTAGCGGTAACGTGGTAACCGTAATCAGGTAACCGTAGCAGAAGGGGCTTAACACGTGTTGTCCCGAGATGCTGTTACACGGCCAGTCAGTCGGTCATCGTCTTCCATTGGTGTTCACTTTTGAAATATTCTCCGAGTGAGTGCCGCGCGCGAATGATTCCCAATGTTCAACACGATTTTCGGATGTTTCACCGTTTATTCCACGCTAATGCTCTTACTCGCGAGTGTTGTACCGACCATGGACGCACAGTGGAGCGTTTCGTCGTGGTTGTCTTTCGGTATTTATACTTTGATCGCGTTTCCACGGAGCACGCACCAATGGTCGTTTCTGGGCTTGAACTTTTGGCAGAATCAGACCGTGGAGAAACCTTCGAACGAATTCAATTTGATCGGAAATCCAATCTCGAAGGGTAAGTTCTCGTGGAGTGCCGTTTCGTGTTTCTTTTGTGTCCACCGTTTCCCCGAGAACGTTCCAGGAACGTTCTAACATCGTGTGTTTGCCCCAGGGTTTTCATTCCTTTTCGAATCTTGTGTAGGATTCACGCAAGTGTTTGGCCTCGAATGGGATGACGTTCCCGTTGAAATGTTACGCTTCGTTTTTTCGAAAACGATGAATTTCATTCTTCCTTTAAATCTGGTTAACGGATCGGAACAGTGTTTAGATTTGAATCGGTTAATTTCGAAGCATTAAAAGTTGAACGATATCGTTTCGATGAATTATCATTAATGAATAAATAGTATTATATTAGAACATGAAATATCTCCATATTTCGTCAAATTTCAAATGCATAAAACACTTACCCAAACTCGTAGCCGAACACAAGCCGCAAAGTGTTAATTGCCAATCACTAAGTAAGAATAATTCAATCATCTTCCATCGAGGAGAGATCAGAAACCGACGAATTGATTACCTCGGTAATTGCGTGTTCATTATCGCGTGTCTATTGCACCAAACAAAATAGAATTCTAGTCGAATATCGAGCGATATGTTTAACGCGATATTCGTGTAATTTTAATTACGATATTCATGAATTTATAAATTCACGACGGAGAAAATATTTCTCGTCCTATTTTAAATTTTCGCCGTACGTAATATCTGAAATTGAATTTACATGATAATAATAAAATAAAATTATTAGATTAAATTTGAGATAAGAATTTAGAAAGTGAATTAAAAGCAAAGATTAAAATTACTTCGGATTAAAATTCCTTTTAAGATAAGTAAAATTTCTTTTTAAGATAAGTAAAAGTACGTAACCTTCGTAAATCACTGTACATACCATCTTGTTTTCGTTATTTTATTCGATTTCTCGTTTTTCAACCCCTTATATGTATGTAGTTCTCGACTTCTTCCCCACCCCGGTGCAAGAGGAATGCCTATCACAAGACAAACGGCGGCAGGGCGTATGCATGAACACGTATGAGTGTCGCATTCAACGGGGGAAGTCCCTTGGACGATGTGCACTTGGTTTCGGCGTGTGCTGCATATGTAAGTAACCGTACCACAGTCCGTATATCCTGTTTTATCCACCGTCGATTCATTCGGTGTATGAACGCATATTATATCCTGCGGTGGAAATTTCGCAGCTGGGAAATAAAGGATCGGTGCATAAACGGGTTTAAATTTACGAAGATTTGCACTCACTCCTCGCCACTGCTAATTTGTTTATACTGCCGCGTTGCTCTGTGCAATTAATTTCTTATTCTTTTCGTTTTTCGTGCTTGCTACTTTATATTCTTCTTTCTTCCTTTTCTTTTCTTTTCTTTTTTTTATTTTTATAAACAACACGACTTTTACGGCACGCGTTAGTACGTGGTCCTAGCATATCGTATATCGTAGATTTTTTTAAAAGGAATTTATTTTTGTGAGAATTAGAAAACGAGTATCGAAAGTATTTATAATCGGGAAAGATTGAAGATTAAAATTTTGAATTCTTAAGAATTCTTGAGTTTCGATTTTTTTTTGAAACATGATGTCAAAGATATTAATTTTTCGAAAAGGAATCATATTTTTTTTATGACAAGATTTTTCTTGTTTAAATAAATCCAATACATTATATGTATTAATTATAATTCTTTTCTCAAAATCTTATAATTTTGAAGAAAAATTGAAAATCTTCATTAGCAATTACCGATCAATGGTTGCAATATTATTCATGCAGTATAATAATAATGACAATGAGATTGTTTTTTACACCACATTTGGGTAATTGTTATTATATTAATTGAACATATTTGCGGCGTGTTTATTTGTGAAAATTCATTTAACCATGAATGCTATCAATTTGTGGAATTTTATATCATAGAAACATTTTGTTTTCAAATAAGTTCTACATCATATTTCTATATAAACGTAACACAATCACAGAACTTATTTTTATGCAAAAATTAAATAAAAATTCTACTTATCTGCTTTGGTTGTTTCCACCCACATCGTGTTCTGTCAATCGTAAATTGTTCAGTCTATGAAAGCACTTACACGTACCACACTCATTTCACGTGAACATTTCACGGATATCGTGTCTGAAACTTTACCACGCGATGCACAGTACTATTAATATTGGTAGATTGAACTTGCGCAAAGATTTTACCACTTTCTGGTTTGAAACTTTCTTCACGATAATATAAACACGAAATGTACCGTAATTTGTTGATAAAAAGATGATTGAAGATAGTTTCTCGAGAAAAATGAAAAATGAAAAATTGAAAGCAACGTTTTATTCTTCGTTTGGAATAAAAATTGACTTTTATTGCTTGTTATCGAACATTCTTTTGAATTTCAATTTAATTTTTTCATTCTATTATTCTCAAAAACAAATTCTTACCTGTTATTAATGTAATACTGTTATTAAATTAAGAAACAAATATTGTATTTTTAAAGGAATAAATCATTTCTAAAATCAATAACTTATTTTATCCAAAATTCGCAATTCTCTTTCAGATTATTGTGTTTTAATATTCGAATTTTTTCTTCGAAAAAGATTAAAGTTGAATCTTTCTTGTAATTTTATGAAATTTGTAGATTTTTATCATTTTCCCTCCGAGTTTCATATGAAACTTTCAAAATATCCAATCATACTTTTTCCATTAAAAAATTCAACTTCCCATTTTGTCAAATAGGCGATCCTAAACTTTTGATCGGTAGTGTAACTCTTAAATCACACGTCATAACGAGGAGGATTAAATATCCTCCCCTCGTCCATTACAAATTACACGATTAACGCGACTTTGGATCCAATTAATTACACTGGCGTCAACAGATTTGCCGTCAGTGATCCCTAGATTCCCTCGTTCGAAGGGTACAAATGGCCTCTTGAAACGTGCTATTCTTCAGTTTAATCGGGTTTTTTACACGTACACGTATGCGCAAAAGTATTCGATACTGATATGTTAAAAATACGTTTAAAATTAAATTTTACATTATTATAATTATTATTATTTATATGATATTAAAGAGTATTAAAGAATATTAAAATAACACACATATATGTACGAAATATCAATATATTCTTAACATTAAACATCCTGGAGACTTATTTATTAAGTTATAAATAATTTAAATTTGCGTTAAATGAAACAAGACGGAGATCGATAAGATACGAGATCTCTGAGTAAATATATAACAAATTGAAAATGATAAGAAAATTATAAATCATGCATAATAATATATTTAATACTCTTTCAAAGGAATGCAAACAAATTTATTACTAAACTTGATAGTTAACGGTATCAATGATGGCCAGGCGCAAGGAATGAATCTCGAGGAACACGCGCGCCTCTGTGGAGAGAAAAAAGAAACGAAAAGCGAGAGAGGAAGAGAGAGAGAAAGAAAGAAAGAGAAAGAGCGCGAGAAACAGAAGGAACAGGAGAAGGAATAACCCGATACAAGCTCGCGTGCCAGGGTAAAACGTACGGCACAAGTTATACAGTTATTTAATTGGCTCTCGTCTCGTTCGTATGTCCCAGATCTCCGTGTTTCGTCGACCTTTCCGCCAATTTCTTCTTTCGGGATCGCGTCTGAAGGCTGCCGTGATTGCCCGTTAAGATCCTGCTACGAGAACAGCATCGCATTCCTGCCTTCTTTCTCTTTTTTCTCTTATTTCTCTTACTACCGTAGAGATTGCCAGCTATCAACAAGTGATTCACGTTCGAGGAATGTTCTCTCGAAAAGTGATCTCGCGAGTTTTAACTTCTTTCGTAAAAAGATCAGATTTTTATACATTGAAATTATATATCGATACTTTCGAAATAGTGATTATTAAATTAGAAAAGACATGGACCATTGGAATTCGATAATATTTTTTTATTTTTCTTGTTCTTTTTCTTGTTAATAATAATTAATAATTGTTTTCTATTTTAATCTTTTCTATTTTTGATATCTTTCTACGCGATAAATGACGATAAATTATTTCTTGTTAGTTTAAAAAAATTATAGTTATTTGATATCTCTAAAGATGTCATTTCGACCAAATTTAGATTGATTATGATTCCTCATCGAATTGTGTATAGCATTCTTTTGTTTCTCGTTTCTAACGAAATATGATACGTGAGCAAATTCGTAGAACAAGCATCCTTTTATTGTGTGTACGTGCTTATTTTTAGGTTATACTTGATAACCGTTGTAGACTTTTCTCCTTGGGATCATGTATATCGGTGAGGATACTGTGTCGGATGCGAAAAACTCTTTAGATATCTCACACCACATCCTGTACATATATTCTTTGTACGTTGATACATTAAAGTATTTCTGAGCGCCGTGTTCCTAGGAAATTTTCCGAAATTGAAGGAAAATTGAAAAGTAAAGTATTTTACGTTGGATTATATGGAATTGACTATCTTCGTCTCTAATAAAAAAAAAATAATAACTTTGTAAAATAAATCATATATATTAATATACCGTTTGCCTTTGACTGCTTATGAGTAATATTGGTGTACATCATTTAGTGTAAATTAAGGTATATTGATTTTAAATTGAGTTCTACTTGGAAATTTTGGTGACCTGAAAATTTGAATATTTTCGAAGATTTCCAGCTTATGATTATATATCAAATAATATATATCGTTCAGAATATTCAATAATGTCTGATTTATTTTCGATAAATTACGATAAACAATCTTTCTTCGGTTTTGTTATTATATAAATTACGAGTGAAATTCTTGATTAATAGGTGAAATAGGTTAATCTTTTCGTTTCGTATCATTTTTAACTTTCCCACGGTATCAGTAATATTCCTATAATAATAGTTTATAGACGTTCTTTAACGTAATATTCTAATAGGTATTACTCGAAGGAAGGTATTATGGAAACAGAGAGTATTATGGAAATACCGAAATCAAGTCAGAACAGTTCTCTAAAATAACATTCCGATCCCTGAACTTTCTTAACCTCGTATAAATATTCATAAGTTTTTAATATATTCCAAATATTCATCGAATTTTGTATATTTTATACATCTCAGTAATGAGAAATAAATATTAATATATTTATAATTATATTTATCATAAACTTAATTATACATTGAACTTAATAAATGATATATAATTACATCAAGAAAATCGAATTTTACATAAATATATTGAATCCTTTAATCAAAATAAAATTTAATTGTTCTCTTTTCATAATCCAATTAAATATCGTATTATAATCTATTACGAAATTACGATAGATTACGAAATTTCATATAAACACATGGGAAACTTTCTTTTTATATTCATAGGATTATAACGGTAAAAATTAGAACAATTTAAATATTTTGAGGAAACCGTAGTACGCTCCGTTGAATATCGTTCATTAACGTTCATTCGAAAAAAAGATACGACGTAATAAAAAAAAAAGATATGACGTAATCACACGACTCGTTCTATCGCTTTTCAGCGTTTCCTAATCTTTCGTGAATCGATCCGAGAGAAATTATTTGACATAATGGAGGGGACTTGTGGCGGGAATGTGTTGCTTTTCAACCAGTTCGGTCACTAACACCATAACCATCGGACTAACTGTTCTACATACTGTTATACATATGGAATATGTTCTGTAGGAACTGTACTTTCGAACAGTTTCCAAATGCCGCGTCCTTGATTCCTGGCCACATTGTTTCTGATTTGCACGCATGATGAACGAAAGATCGAGAATACTATTGCTTGTAATCACAAAAATTTTTCTTTTAACAGATTATTTAATTTCCTCATGGACGGATTCGTCTTTCCAATTTTATTGCTCGTAATAATTTTATTATCCTCTAATAAAAAGACGAGTTGAATAAGAAAGAAGATAAGAAGAAGAAAGAGGGGAGAGGAGGGAAAGAAGAAAGGGAAGGAGAGAGAGAGAGAGAGAGAGAGAGAAAAACAAGAGGAAAAAATGAGATAAAAAGATGCACGTAGTGAAAAGGTCAGGTCTTAAGGGCGTAACGAGACGTCGTTCCCCGCAGAGACACCGCTCTGTAAATTTTTTAAACTTGTCTACCCGCTTGTTTTCCGAGCGAAGGGAAGCGAAAAATATCTGCGCACAACTGTTAACCGTTTCCTCGGGGTTGAAGCCAGTTGAATAGAACCACCGTCACTCTAAAACGACCGCTGAATGGCTGAATAAGAACTCGTTATCAGGGCTTGGGGGCTGCTTACGAGACCGTCACATTGCGATTAATAATCCTCGGTAAAAATATTTTCGCAGAAAGTTTTCGAGAACTTTTCACGAATGATATTTAACCATGTATATAATAAGCCGATGTGAAAGCAAGTTTCGTCCCTCTACGATGAATTTCGCTTTAATTATGCGGGTTAAATGGTAATTACGAAGATATCTATTATTCTTGATAATTTTATGATAATTATGCTTCTTTATGCGTTTTTTTTTTTTTTTTTTTTTAAAAATTTTTTTTCGGGATTCCCCTTTCGTTTTTTTTTTTTTTTTTTTAAAAATTTTTTTTCGGGATTCCCCTTTCGTTTTTTTTTTTTTTTTTTTAAAAATTTTTTTTCGGGATTCCCCTTTCGTTTTTTTTTTTTTTTTTTTAAAAATTTTTTTTCGGGATTCCCCTTTCGTTTTTTTTTTTTTTTTTTTAAAAATTTTTTTTCGGGATTCCCCTTTCGTTTTTTTTTTTTTTTTTTTAAAAATTTTTTTTCGGGATTCCCCTTTCGTTTTTTTTTTTTTTTTTTTTTAGAAATATTTATTCGCGATTCCCGATTCGTTTTTATTTTTTTGTTAACATTGTTTGTAAAGTTTCTTTCATTTTGAATATGAAAACTCGAATGTAATTGAATTTTAAATGTGAGAACTTGTGAGAATGAAAATTGACACCGATATGCAAATTAATATGGAGAAATTGAATTAATCAGTTTTATTTTGCTTACGATATATATCGCTGAATTTTTTTTTTTTTATTTAAAGAATTAGTTTTTGTTTCTTTATAATATTTTTATTATTTTTAATAATCGGTACAAATTGATAAAAGATTAATCCACATGAAAATATAAAGTCAAAAATGATATTTTGATTACACCGAAAAATTAAAAAAAGATTTACAAGGAAAAATTTATATTAAATTTATATTAAATTCGTTTCTTTTGTTATCTGATGTAATAAATTTGAATAGCAGTCAAATTTTCTAAACGTTGATTTATTTTAATAAAATTTTGAATGTAAAATGTTACATTCTACATGTTTATTCTAGATTCGATTTATTTCTTAGCTATTTATCATTTTTGTAATAATTTTTTATTATAGCATATCGTAATTCGTTTCGATCGAATAACATGTTTGAATTAATAAAAATTTGAAGATGCCATAATATGGATACATTTGCTAATTTAAATCATCTATTTTATGAAAATTCTTGCAATAAATGCGATTAACACTTCTGTACATTTCATAGACGATAAATTTAATTTGCAAACTTGATATGGAGGATAACGATAAATTATTTATATATACATACATGAATGTTATTAAATTCATCATTTTGAATGTGTGTTTAATTAAATGTTTAAATTTCTATGTCACGAAATATAAAATGGATATATTATTAGCGCATTAATAAATTTAAACTCATTACTTATAATATTTCTCATCGTCCATCGTGTAATTGTATTATCAACGTATCCACATATAATGAAATTGAATTTGAAAGAAAAATTCGTATCTAAATACGTGGTAACCAATTTTCCAATTAGAAAATTTATTTCGCGCGTAATTTCGTTTCAACCAACGTTCCTTGTCTATTAATCTATACCCTGTTTCTCGAGTAAACAGGTATTATCGTATCGCGCATTATAATTCATCGTGTACCGTTGTCACAGTTTCCCTCGGTCGTAGGTGTTCACAAGTTCTTTTTCAACTTCTTTTTCCCGTTATCGCGGACAGAACAGCGTAAAAATATCAGCAACAACCCGATAAAAAGACGTGAGATTTAAAACGGGGAAGAAAGTTGGATATCAACGTTTCTTTGGAACGTTGATTTTTCTTTTTTTCTTTTTTTTTTTTTTTTCTTACCAATTCCAATGTATAATATACACGTGAATGAATAAATAAACGTGTAACTTTCCCGTGAGAAGTTATATGTGTTAATGGAATTTATATCTTCGCGATATGGAAGAATTTTATTCAACGGGAAAAATAATATAAAAGTTAATATAAAACGGGGAGAAAACAAGAATAAAGAAAAATGTCGGTTTAAAAATAATTAATACAAAAAAGAAAAAGAAAAAGGCAGTAATAGGAAATAATCTTCGACTTGATTAATTTAGCTTTGTATTTACTCGTGTGTAAGACAAGGTAAATAAATCGTTGATATTATAACGCGAAGTAATATATACACAAAATTTTCAAACGAGATAGCAATTTTATAATTTTGTAAATTTATCAGCTTCCGTAACTACGCAAATATCTATGCAAATATTAGATTAATCTTATCTCTCGAAAAGAAATTTTCCATCGATACGATCGATTACCTCCATTTTTCCTCCATCATTGTCTCTAAATTACCGCCGATTAAACGTTCGAGGAATTCGATTTCTACGTAACCAATGCACGCAACTGAAAATGGAGAAGAAGAGGGGGAGGGGGAGGATAGAACGAAAGAATCGTTATCAGTAGATCGTATCGGAAAATAAAACGCTTTCTGACCAAAGCGAAGCGTACTCGAATTCGTTGTTCCCTAGCGTTCGAGCAGCACGTTGAGAATCAGATCAATATTTTCGAGTCGATATTCGCCTCGTAGAACAAATACATACACTTCACTCTACCCTTCTACTTTATACATTCTCTGTCGGGCGCATAGAAATGGCCATCGTTGCACATCCATCGTTTCGACCGATTCCACCTTGGTCGCTCTCTTTTCCAACCCCATTGCTCATTTATCTTCCAGTAATTGTCCTTTCTCTTCCCTCCTCCCTCCCTCCTATTAAGTCATTGTTGAATGTTCCCGTGATTTCTTACGGTTTATGGAAGAAGAACACCGTGAACATCTTTATCTTGAGTAATCGTTTTCACAATTTTCAATTGCAATTTTCATTTGCAATATTCCATGTATATAAAAAGTCATATCGTATCCTTTGACTAACAAGGATAAACGCTATTAAAACTAACATTAATTTTGTTTTGTACGAAACTTTGCGAGTGTATAGAAAGACAGAATGGGTTATATGATAGGTTATGATATGGTATATGATAGGCAATTTTTTTTATTAGAAAAATATCACTTTGAAATATATATATAAAGCTTTAATATATATTTTTTAAATATAAGTTTATACAATGATACAAATGAGAAAAAAAAAAGAAAAGAAAAAAGAAAAAAGATGAAATATACAATAGCATAATTCAAGCTTAATAAAAGACATTTAAAAGAATATGAATTCAATTCCATTTGCTTAAAAACAGATATTATAACCATCCATGATCTGTTTTAATTTTGAAAACGAATAAAGGCACTTGCAAAAGAAGTAGCCTCGGATACACATAAAATTAAATAAATTCGAATACGAATAAAGAAACGTTCAGGATGACCTAATAATTTTTCTTTCTTTCCATCACAAGTCACGGCAAGTTGCGAGCAAGAGGTGCAGAATAATCTGACCTACGTGATCAGCCCTGGTTTCCCCAACCTCATTGACTGGCCCATGAACTGTTCAGTGGTCGTGCGGAAGATCGATAGGCAGGTCAGCCAGCTAAGGATCGATTTCGTCCACTTCAACATAGTAAGCCACGCAACTCTGTCATTCTTTGCTCCACTAACGGCATATTAACCTCCCCCTTCCCTCCCCCTCCTCCCTGCGATACTACGCATTCGTGATTTCACACATACACACATACACACACACATACACATATACACATTTTCCCTACCATTTTACCGTACACCCTCTACACCCTCGCCTCTTTAGACCTCTCTGATGTCCTTGGTCACTGTTGTTGGTTCACGTGAGAAACGAAATTATCGGTTGTACAGGACACTCGGCACGGTTTCCACACGTTACACACGTTCGCGTGTGGAATTGTTGACCCCTAATTGAGAACGCAAGCAAGGGTTCAGTAACCCGAATATACGTTTCCCCTGTTTCGTTTCGGTGTCCCTCGGTTGACATTTACGAGTGCCTCCGGGGAATTTCGACCATCCTCGTAAAATTCAGCCACGTTGACGAGCAAGATTACCACGTTTTAAATTAACTGGACAGCCTTGGAGGAGAGAGGGAGAGGGAGGGAGAGAAAGAGAGAGAGAGAGAGAGAGAGAGAGGGGATGAATTTTTCAGGGTCTTGCGTTATTTAAGGGCGAGTCTGAATCGTACATCATTCCCTTTTTATGGTTTGTTTGTTGGATGGAATGGTTATGACGATAGCAGTTGTGTTGCCTCGTCATTTCGATAGAAACGTTTTCTCGTATCGTGTTTGAGTTTTGATCGAATTTTTGGAAAAATTGATCTTTTTGCAATTTTCTATTTTTTTTTTTTTCTTTTTTTCCCTTGGAGAATACATCGTGTCAAGTTCTATGCAGAAACGAAAAATTTATGATGTTAAAAATATTTATATAACGTGGTATATCGTGGTGAAATGTGCACGTGAAAAAACAAAATGGTGGTAAAAATGAGAATAAGAATTGAAAAGATTGATATCACTTTATAATTTAGGTTTACAATTTAGATAATGGGCATGTTATTTTAGTAGAAGCTTTCAGGGGAAATGCGGGAGATTAAAAATTAAGATTGCAAAGAATATAATTGTACGTGATGGGACGTGTACGTAGAAGTTCCACTGCGCATCCGAGGGTTAATGACATTCCCGTAGCTTCACTATGCACAAGCATAGCACAGGAATCGCGAATTACTATACTTTCTTTTTAAACAGTGTTAGAACGAAAGAATTGCACTTTCTATATCTCGTATAGGTCTGTTGTGTAGTCTATCATATTAATAATTAAATTTAAAAGCAATGAAATTTTAATGAAACTTTATTTTTTTGAAATATGTGATAATTTCTGATATTATGCGTTGGATAATTTATCGATTTTGATTTTGAGTTTACAGAGAATCTTGGACGAATTGTTATAATTGGAAAAAATTTTTTGTTAATAATTGATAATTTTTTTTGGGAAAAATTTTATTGATTTTTTGTGAATTTAAAAATAATTAGATATTTTTTTGTTTAAAGAAATTTGGGAATGATAATTTTTTTTTACGTATTTTAAAATTACTTAAAATATTCGAGAGAAACAAATGCCTATAATGCTATTTGCAAAGAAAGTAAGCTTAATGGTAAATATTTCATATTTACAAATTCTTTAATATTTGCAAAAAATATATGAAATTAAATAAATCATTGTTTAATACTTGTATAAAAATACTTGTATATAATAATATGTGTATAATTGTTTTAGAAATAATAATAAAATAGTTTTTGACAAAACATTTTTGATTACATTCGTTAATATAAATAACCAAACCAGTTTTGTATTGGATTTTACTTTGTTCGTTCAACTGAGTGACCCATTAAACAAGATCACATGCGAGATACAAAAGAATCGTTATTTTTCAAGTTTAATTTTATTCGGGGGGAAGAAAGACGTGAGGCGTAATTTTTAAAACATTTTGAAATATTTCTCAGTTCTTCCAACACTTATGTTTATCAATTTGATCATAGAAATTTTACATTTCATACACGCGTATGGATATATATATATATATTTAAAAATCTTTGGTATCTGGAAAATAGTGTCTATAATTTATGTAATCAAAAATAATAGAATAATAGTATCAAAAATTTAAAATGAAATTGCAACTGAATTTTCGCTTTTCTCCAGAATTTTCTGATTTAAAAACGTTGTCAGAATGTGTATACGTTGTAAAAGCGTGTAGCGGAATTCGATTAAAAACTCATACGGTCGAACAGTGAAAAAGGAATGAAATGCGAGGTACGAAGAATCTAATGGAAAATGGATCGTCAGGTATGTTTTGTCGTTAACAAGACAGCAACTGGATCTCCTTTCCTAACTTTTCATACATTTATTATTCACAACAGTTCTCCAAGTAAAATTTATTGAAAAGAACAACAACAACTTTTAAGATCGCATTAAGATCGAGTTAATGTTATTGACAGGATTATCGAGAATTTTGATACTATGAGTTTTATATTGATTAATTTCTTTCAAGTTTGTTGAAATTTAGGAAAAGAAAATTATGGAAAATTGTAAAGAAAAAAAAAGAAGTATATTGTAATAATTTTATTAATATTGACGAGAATTTTGGAAACTTTTCAATAATCATTTTAACGAGTTTATCGCGAAGCGACTTCAAATAGAAGTTCATCAAAAAAAAAAAAAAAATAAGAGTTTTAAAGTTATGTTCAAGTTTTGCAGCCATTTTAACAAGTTTATCGAAGTTTATGTATAAAAGTTTACGAAAGGAAGAAATCTTCTAACGTTTTGGAATAATTTTAACAAGTTTATCGAAAAGAAGAATTTCTAGATTATTTTAAAGTTTCATTACAAATTTATAAAAATTTACGAAAAAAAGTTGTATTAAAAGAAAAAAATATTTCGTTTTTTTGCAGCAATTTTACTTTGTTAAAAAGAATAAAAAACTCAACATTAATTTCAAGATTACGCTCTTTTAAGTCATCGCCTTATCCTTCACACATTTAATCATTATACTTATGCAAATTGAATTTAATAATTTTCGATAACTGATAATAAAACACATAAATAAGTTAACAATTAATAATTTACATTAGAACAAAATACAGTTTTAAGTATTTCTAAGTTAATTAAATAATCTACGTTTACTGCTCAAACATAATTAAAATAATTAATTTGTTATCGATAATTATTTATTTAAACCAATGCTACAAAATATATCAAAGCTTTCAATTTAGAATTTCAAAATCAATCTCAATTTCTGTGAAACATTTCAAAGACAAAAATAATATTACTTGATAAAATTACGATTCAATTTTATATAATAAATTAAATAAATTACAGCGTGTTAATTAAAGTAATTAAAAATACTTCAATTATCTTTCTTTATCTTTAGAAGAGATAAACAAATAAATAAAAAAATGAAATTATTTGATAATTATTTAGACTTGAAATAAGATAATATAGGTTATATAAGATAATATAATACTATGTTCAATAAAAATCAATTGCACTTATCGACTTGTTCATTCAAGAAATTTATCGATCGTTTTAGGGTCAACCCAATTCAAGGACTGGCGTATGTGACGAAGATATTATGGAAATTAGGAATGGCAGAAGCATATTTCACATGTGCGGATGGAACAGTGGCCAGCATCGTAAGTAAAAATTCCTTTATACCATGATTTTTCAATATTTTCACTTAATTTATCAATATTTTATTGTAAACCCTATTATACAAAAAATATTCGATACAAATACAATCACAATATACTTTAATATACTTTAATATAGTTGATGGTAATTAAGACGAAATTTAATGGTATTGATCCATCAAATTTCAAAAAAATGATCTAAAAAATTAGATCTAGTAATTAGATCTCATTCACATCAAAACGATCGAACCTTTTTTAAAATCAACAATTTCTGCTCTTAATTGCCTCCTTAAAGGATCTTGATTTTCCATCTAGTGTCCTGGAAAAAATACAATAGTATCGAGAAAAATATAATTATTTTACAAAAAAAGAAAAGAAAAAAGAAAGAAAAAGGGAATGAAAATCGAAGAATAAAATTTGATTCGACTTTAAATTATTTTACAGAGCATTCTATATATTTTGATCCTTATTTATCAAACGATTCCCCTCGAAACTAATAAATCAAACTCGCATTGATAAATGTTCGCAAGGAATTCTCATTAATCCATCGCTTACGATTAAAATCTCACTAATATCGCGTTTCCACCGAACGACAGGGAACAATCAATCTCTCTCTTTCTCCCTCTCCCCTCGCCAAAAAGAACGAATATGTGTGTTAGAAAACGATACTTCCAAGATTCCATTGTTCGAGAGTAGCCTCTCACTAGGCTTAGTTAAGGGATCGATCGATCTTCTTCGATACAAGTTCCCTCTTTCGTGTCGAGTCAACTGTTTAGACCCTCTTTGTTTTTCTTTTTTTCTTTTCTTTTTTTTTCCCCTCTCTAGTATACATCGACATGGACGAGGACGATCAGCCGTTGACGCTGCACTTCCGATTGCCCGATGGCCTCCAGTCCAGAATGTGGGAAATGAGAATCGTCCAATTGGACTTCGAGCAGCGCGCCCCTACCGGCTGCCTCCAGTACTTCGAAGGCAACAATGGCACCTTAAAATCCCTAAACTTTCTCTCGAACGGAAGATTTCTGGCCAACCAGGATTACTTACTCTGCATTCGTCAAGAAAGAGGGATGTGCGGAATCTCTTACTCGCCCTGTTCACCCGACTCGTTCAGAATAGGCCCGTCCAGGATGCAATCGACGAATCGCACGAACGCGAACGTGTCCGTCGCCGATCAGAGTCATGCAGTCATGAATTTCACCGAAAAAAGGAATAGCACCGACATGGGGTCTACGAACGCCACCGATAACGAGGGATCTGGATCGAACTCCATGGACGATTTTCTCACCTCCATGAACATGAGCAATCCAATGGAGCAAGAAGCCGATTCGTCGGGGGGAAGCAGCGTTTATGGGCAAGAACGATGCCGTGACAGGGTGCTCATTCCCTGTGACTTCGAGGAATTTATCACGGTAATGTTTTCACTTTGTTTGGGAACAGGGATGCCGAGAGAGGGGTCGGTTGATAGGAGAAGTTGGCTCTACCTAGGTTCGAGAGCGCTCACGAGGAGTGGCTCTTGTGATGGATAAAAGCTATCAATTATAATGTTACCAACTTTATTATGGGTCTTTGTTCTTTGTTTCTTTAGATTGTATGATGAATTGTATATGAATGATATGAATTGAATAGTCAAGTTTTGGATTTCGTTGATTATGTAATCAAATAATTTAACGACTATCGTAATGTTGGTTTGAAATGGAATTTGGTAAGCGGCTTGTTTTATCGTGTAAATTGTTTGCTTTTCGATATGATTCATGTAAATTGTTTACTTTTCAATATTGATTGTTGCTTGAATTGAATTTAGAATACGATATAATTGTTTAATATTTGTAAGATAATGTTTATTTTTGTAATATTTGTAGAAAAAAATTATGGATAAATATTGGAAAAAGATACACTTACATTAAAATTATAGAAAGTATAAAATTTTAAAATTTGTCTTTTAAAACAAAATAGTTAAAAACAAATTATTTTATTTATATTTAAAAAAGTAATATTCTTGTTTGTAACATTTTTGTGTATTTTGATAAATTTTTATAAGAATTTATAATTTTTGAAGAAATAACTTTCTGATTACTAGATAATAAAAATCTATTATAAACTCAAATATGCAATTGTCTTGTAAAACGAACTAAACGAGGTAATGCATTTTTGTAATCTCCTGCTCAGTTCTTCTTGCAGCAGTAAATAGTTTCCATGTAACGGTGAACACTATGAAATATTCCAGAGAAAAATTTATTTTAGCCGCAAGCCGTGGATCAGTCATCTTAATCAAATCTTCCGATAAAAAATGTTTGAAATTGAAAAATTTAACACATTCCTTACAGTTTTTCTTTTCTTACAAATCTTCTGCTTTTTCATATTTTATTTTCTTAGTAAATAAAAAAAAAGATTCTTTTTGAAAATTTTTAAGAATTTTTTATTTTTTAAATAAACAAACTTTTCGTTACTTTGTGGAATTTATATCTTTAAAGAAAGAACTTATTTCGTACTTTACAATACGTAATTTTAAACGCAATATTTACTAGAAAATTTTACAGTATAAAAAAAGGAAGAAAAGAAAAAAAAAAGTATTAATTAAACACGATAAAATTTAACATCAAAATTATAGGATCAACTAACCTTGTCTCCTTCAACGAAGCAAATGTTCGTTACGTGTAACACGATGACGTTGGTGTTCCCAAACGAAATTTCCAAACTTGTGTTTGCAGCCTGGCAACAACGAGGCGGGTATTTGCAACCTTGAACATTGCGGCAATTCACTGTGCGATCGAAACCAGGTGGACGAAGAAGGCAACTGTCGCGTGGAGACTTGGGCAACGCCCTTTCGCATCAGGGTGGCCTTTGGCCCTGGAGAGGATACCGGAACCACCCTCGAGGACAATATTGGAATGTGTCTCGTGTACGAGCAATTATCCTGCATGGCTTGAAGGTATGCCCTTCCAAGTGTGATAAATAAATGCGAGGATGAAACGCTTCACGTTTCACCAATTATCCAAAGATCAATCGCGATACAATATTCGAGGAGGACGATATATTTTCGTATTTGCTATGCTGATATATGAATGATAAGTAATTTTAAAATATAATTTAAAAATTTAAACTTTTATAGACTGTTTATTGTTATGAGATGAATTTAGATGTAGAAATAAATATATAAAATGGTTAATTATTTTTGATTCATTATGTACATTTCAATGAATAATTAATAATGAAATTAACGAAACGTAAGATTAATATATTATTCGTTAAAAAAAAATATAACAGTGAAATATTTATTTGTTTTTGTTCGTATTTAGAAGTCTATTTTTGTGTCGATTTTTTTTTAATTAATTGTATTCAAAATTTTCACATCATTTTTTTTTAAGGAGATATCATACCTTTTTTAAAATATCTTATCAAAATTCTAAATACTAAAAAATATAATCTTTTTCGGCCATAAAGACAAAAATCTAGTTAACAAAATTCCAACTACGTACATTTTTTCTCAATTTACTGTATATAAGTATTAATTGTACGTATCATAGAAAAAAAAAGATTAAAAGCAGTAAAAATTAAAGTTGTTTTTACCATGAATGAATATCAAAAATATTAAAAAATTCTTCGTCTTCAATAAGAAAATAAGAAAAAAATCCAATAAGAAAAAAATCTAGATCCCTAGAAACCAATTCTAGGGATAACGCGTTAAACGTAGGGAAAAACACATAAAATTGAATTCACCCCGAGACACCGATGTCAAAGAGTTAAATAGTCTTTATTTACAAACGAACTAGCTTAAATCGCAAACGCAGCGCACAACTCTCGATACAATAATAGATATATATAATTTCGCTTTTTTTTTTTTTTCATTTCCATTTTCGCCTCCGTTTTCTCTCGATCACGCGTCACGATCGTCGGCCACGACACGCCACAGTTCAAGCCGAAAATACACGAGTAAATTTCGAATCACCTCACTCTTTGCATCCATTTCTCGCATGCAAATATATTGTTTTTTTCGACCAACCCTATTGTCCCATCGATCTTTCCAGATCGTCCAACGATCTCTCTTCGAACTGACGCGGAAGGAGCCGACGATGATCACGGGGAATCGCAGCGATAACGATAATGATGTTACAAGAATAAATTATAATGCTTATTAAATACAATAATGAAGGTGACGTCACGCCGGAATTTCCGAAAGGAACGCCATGCCCCTGACCATAATAATGGCGTGACGTTACGAGCTCCTTATCATCATCATCATCATTTCTCTCGGTGATTATTACTTAAACTTCGTCCAACTTGTTCTTCATCATCTTCGTCTTCGTTCTTTTGGTTTTTTCTTTTTTTATTTTTTTTCTTTTCCTTTCGTTCATTAAGTATATAACCGTAATGATAAGTAATAATTTAGGGATGGAACACTCGAAATCTTGAAATTTTTCGATGCCCAAAAAGTCTCGCGCTCGAAAACGTCGAAACTTTTTGTTAATTTTTCGAAACTGTCGAAACCTGGATGAAGGATAATTTTTTTCTTCTTTTCGATTCAGTAATGCACGAAGTTGGTAATTTTTTTATAGCAAAAAAACTGTTATCATTTTAGCCGAGTCAAATGAAAAATTTCAAAGGAATCAAAGTTTTCCAACCAAATTTTCCGATAACAAAATATATATTTGAAAATACAACACACTCCTTAGGGGATGGAAAAAAAGGAAAAAGCAATTTGTTCCAGGTTTCGAGAGTTTTCAAACCTCGTCAAATTTCAGAATCTTGAATTTCGAATCTAAAAATCAGGTTACGACCCATCTCTATTGATAATAATAACAAGAGATTAGCAATAATCGTGATTGAAACCTCGACGACCACCTCTCCCTGTAGCCCTGTAATAACGATTATCCAGGCAGCGGAGGCTGTCGACGTCTGATGTCGGCGTGTGTGTAAGAAAAAGTCGTAGCTCTATCTACGAAAGTCAAAAGGACCGATAAAACAGTGTAAAAGGGCGGTTGTGGTCAACGAACGTGGCGTGTATACGTGTGTATAGGTTACGTGTGCATGTATGTGTACGGTATGCGATGCGTGTATACGGCTCTCGTGTATATTGGTACGATTCAGATATGTGTGTATGTGCGTGTGTGTTATGCTTCTTTGTACAAAATCCTTACGAATACGGCACATGTTCTTCCCTTCCCGTACCTGATACCGTACTGCGATAACTCGTGCTAACTCTCTCTCCTCCTTTTTTTTCCTCCTCCCTCTCTCTCTCTCTTCCTTATCTTCCTTCCTTTCTTTCCTCCCCTATTTTCTCCCTTTCTTCTCGCGTTTTTATAAACTTGCTTTCCTTTTATCGGGAACTCGGTTCGACCCTTCGAGTTTTAACGAAACTTATCTCTCCATATCTTTTTATTATCTTTCAATGCGACGTGATGATATGTATACTATTTTTTTTTTTTTTTTTTTTTAGAAGAATAGGCGATTTTATGTCGTTTTATATTTTTTTATACTTTTTTTCTTCTCCTTTCTCGATTTTCGATCGAATCATCGATCCGAAGAGGTAGAGATCGTACTCTTGCGACGTGTACAACGCGCAGAGTTGGAGCAACGATCGACGCATCATTGGTCTCTCTTTTTTTTGAGCTTTTAATTTCCCACGTTTGTCGATTTGTTCGATGAATATTTGATGCTCGCTTCGTTTTCTGGGTTATCCGGTGTGTTATACGTCGACTCGAGGTGGTGAGGGGTTTGTATCAAGGGGTGTGTTTTCAACAGTGATCCCCGTGCCTCTTTAACGTTGCAACATCCGCCTAGTTGTGTTCGATCCATGTTTGATTTCACCATGTTGAATTTGTTTAACATATGAGATTCTGTGACTTGGATGTGGATTGGATCGCGGCCAATGAATTTGTTCAATGCTCACTCGATGATGTGTTTGTTGAACAAACGTTTCACTCGTAGTTTAATGCATCCTTGATTCATGTCAGATTTGTTGTTGGATAGACTTGTATTGAATTTGTTCGATCAATTTGTGCGACTCTATACTCGCTCTCTTCCTTCTTCCTTCTTTATTATCACATTTTTGCTCTTTCTTTCTTATTTTTCTTTTTTTTTTTTCTTTTTACTTTTAAATTCGTATCAATTCAGTTTCAAGTTACAGAATACGTTTTAATTGCTTACGATTCGATATCTGATTTTTTTCGTAGATTTTTAGACGTTAATTTGTTTGATAAATATTCGATATGAAACGATTATTTTTTTTTATAGAAACGACGAATTTTTGGAGCGGTGGTTGGTTTAAGCATTCGTTCTTTTTCTCGTTTATCTCTACGCTCTTGCGCGATAATTTCAATGTCCTTCATTGTTAAGGCTGTGGATAAGAGAACGTAACCTTAGATAACAGAAAAATATATATAATTTTATACAAAGATATTTTACAGAGCCCTTTCAGATATCATCTTTCATTTAACTATAAAAAAATAATACGATTTTTTCACTTCTCCATATCACGAGATATTTTACGTGATGAATATTATTTTAGAGAATATTTTTATTCTCTATATTATTATTATATATATATGTATTAATTTTCATCATTTCGTTTAGTCTTTTTTTAAACAAAATATAAGGAACGAAGAGATGAAAAATGATTTAAATAAATAAATAAATTGAAACTTAGTGAAAAAAAATTATTCTACGTGATCGTAAAAAAAATAAGTATCTTGTTACAAGTATATGTAACAAGTTTTTTGAAATATGAGGAAATTTTTACAAATGACAGATAATAATTCTAAATTTCTAAAATGACGTGCGAAGAATTATTACGCTTCAATAAAATTTTGAAACTCGTTTGATAAAGCTAAGAGAAAATCAATTGATTTAACTAAGCGACGAGTAAATTTTTATTAAATTTTTATAAATGACTAAGATTAAGATTTTTTGAAATATCGCGTGAAAAGTTGCGTTTTAATTAAACTTTAAAACTTGAAACTGTCTGCTAAAGATGATACAAAATGAAATGGATCGGTAATCCAACAGGATAATTCAATTTTATAGATAATAAGATTTCTTGAAATAATGTATGAAGAGATATTAGACTTTATAAAATTTAGAAACTGGAAACTCGTTTCACGAAATTAACGAAAAGAATGAAGAGATCTAACGTAAGATAAATAGATTATTTGTACACGTTATATCGTATCAAAATTATTTATTTTATATTATTTTTATATAATATTGTTTAAATTAATAATCTTCTATCTTGAAACAACATTATCTTTATTTTTTAACTTAACTTATATATTGCTTTTAAATGGTGTATAAACTATATATGTTTTGTATTTAATTTCAATTTCTTTTTGAAATGTAACAATAAATTAAACTTGATATTTCATTTGCATCGTGCATTTGTAATGCATTTTAATGCAAATGTTTGAATAATGATCCATTTCATAATGTTAACGTCAAACATCGCTCAAATCCATATAGTTTCAGATATTTAATTTGTATTGTACGAGAAATTGAAAGATAACATTAAACATTATAGAAATTTTTCGCATGACGAGGAATTTGAAATTCAACGTAAAATTGAATACGTATATATTCAGTGAAAACTGAATGAAATGTAAACTTTTCGAATTTTTCCATATTGCAAGAAATATATTTTATCTTTATTTTTTTATATTATCTCTAAAATTAGAAAATAAAATGTTTATTATTATGTGTAAATTAATTTAATAATACCAAGTATAAATATAATAATAAATATATAATAAAAATAAGCATGAAAATTAGTATAAGTAAAATAGTAATAAATATAATAATTAATTATAATAATAAGAATATATAATATAATTAATTGTTAACATTTATCGTATTTTTAATCACATTGTG
>NW_006263460.1:589747-602322 GCF_000469605.1 Apis dorsata
TAAATAAATTTTTTCTTTTTTTTTTCATTTTATAATTTCTTCTATAAGTTATTTCATTTTTCAATATTTTTTTTCAACAATTTCTTTTTTATTATAGAATTATAACGACAATGTTAAAAGAAGAAACGTCAATTCATTGACTAATCTTTCTCATCAACACGTACCATGCTCTGTGTCAGTGTAATTCACTATTAATACTCGTTTAACAGTAATAAATGTGTATTCGTACGAATATTTTTCATCTTATTTTTGCGCACGTAGCAAATGTATACATCTTCATTCTTTCATTTCTTCCCTCCTGTCCTTTCTCTACTATTCATTATTTTCTTCCTTTTCCTCTTATTCCCTTTCATGTTTCCTCCATTTTTCATTGTCTTGTTTTCCACTTGTACATGACAGATTTTAAGCTTTTTCATTTGAATAATCGCTGGACACAGGTTGACTGGAGAAAAAGAAAATTCGAGCAACGTTTCCTTTCAACCGATGTGAATAATCCAGAGTAAATTCACAAACGAATGAACTTGTGAATCATCGATGAAGATGGAGACAGGAATTTTTTTACAGTTAACATGGTTCTTTTCAGCTTGTCTGCTTCGACTTCAATGATTCTGTACTTTTCATTATATGATTCATTGTATTGTGAAAAATTAGAAATAGAATTATACCATTTTTTTCTTATTATTAAATCATTCAAAGATTTAAAAATTTTTTGACCATTTGTGTGTTATCCATTCTATAACTAGCTTCTTGGAAAGGGCAAGATAAGATCGAATTAAACTTTCATGTTTTACTTGTCTTTAATCCAATGCAAAGGTTACCTTATCTTTCATTTTCCTTTATCTCAATTCAATCTTTTATCTTCCATTTCTCTTTCATTCAATTTCAACTTTTATCTTCCATATCTTTTTAATCCAGTCCGAATCCCTACCTTTCACCACACTTTATTTCAATTCGAACTCCCGCCCCACTTCTCTCTAATTCAAATTCTTCCTTTCCCACTTTTTCTATTTTCTACTTTCTTTCAACACAACTCAAATTCTATTTAACCTAACCTCAAGTATTTGACTTGAAGCTCCCTGTTTTCCTTCCTATCTAGTTCAAGTTTCTATTTTCCATTTCTTTTCAACACAAACTAAACTTCCATTTCCCACTCTTTCTCAGTTTCCTTCAAACTTATATCTTTAATTTCTGTTTAACATAGTCCAAAGCCAAAATTTTTACTTTTTCTTACTCCTATCTCTTCCTACTCATATTTTCATCTCTCATGTAATTCAGTTCCAAATTCTTATTTTTCAAATTTCCAACTCAATCAAAACTTTTAAATCGTTCACATTTTTTTATTCAACTTCAACCTCTATCTTTCAATTCTTTTAATATGTTTATTTTATATATTATGATATTTCCTCATCTTATACTTTTTATTCTTTTTTCTACACAATTTAAATTATTACTTTTTTACTTCATATTTTTCTAATCTGATCTAAAACCTCAATCCTCCATTGTTTTCAATCTAACTCAAACTTTTATTTTTCATTTCATCTTAACACAACTCTAACCTTCTACTTCTTACTTTTTTTCACTCTGGTCCAAATTCCTATCTTTAACTTTTTTTTTTAACACGTCTCAGATTTCTTTCATCCTCTGTCCAATTTAATATTCAATCCAAACGATTATTTATTTCATTCAAATCCCTTCTTAAACCCTTTTCATCTCCTACTTTCTTTAATCCACTCACATATACAAAATTTCTACCTTTCTCTCTCTCTCTCCCTCTTCCACCTAAACTTTTTTCACCCCTATCCTCCTATCCTTTCTTTTTTTAATCCACTATCCTCAACTGGATGTATCCCACCACTTTCCAAATTCGTCCAATCTTCCACTTCCCTCCAACGATCTCTACGAGCTAATCCAAGAGGTCGAACCCCTTCGAACCCCGTCCCAGTGCTTTTGTTTCTCCCTCGAGCTCGACCGCTGAACGTGTCCGTCAATTACACCTGGCCAGATTGCAACCGATTGAAATCCCGTCACGGCGTGGTCAAACACGTTTCCCCATCCCGGGAAATGGATTTATTCGCCGACAATGTATCGGATCCCTCATCTTTCCCCCCTCTCCTTTAAGCTTTTGTGTTTCTCGAGGGACGTGGAGGAGAAGGGGGATAAAAATCAGGGGAATATTTCGTGGATCGACGTTCATGCCGGATTGGAGGACAGGTCACGTCTCATTTTATCTCTGTTGTCAACGCGGAATCGAGTGGGCGAATCCTACGCGCGTGTGGGACTCGTAAAAGGGATCCGGATCGAGACACGAGATAAGATCGATGCCCGATTCGTGTCACGCCGATTCCTTTCTTTTTGTTTTGTTTTTTTCTCTCTCTTCGCGATTCCTCGATAGTGCCAGCGATAATTTTACGCAGTTATGGATCACTTGAATTAAAATGGCAATTTACGATTTTCTGGATGCTTGCTTCTTCAAAGAGTTCTATCGTTCAAAATCTTTCTTTCTTTGCGTGTGTTTTTTCTTTTTCTTTTTTTCTTTTTTTTGCTTTGTTATGTTGTGTCGGTTGCTTTTATTATACGAAATTGACGAGAAAGTTAATGTGAAAAGAAATAGTAAAGTAGGGTTGATTAATTGAAAACAGAGAAAAAGAAATTTTACAGGGAAAAATAGATAGAAAACGAAAAGGGAATACAGGGAGATGAGGTATTCTCGAATTAAAGAAATTGTTGAATTTCGATTCTGTTTATAAAATACAAAGAGATTTGACGCGATTTAAAGGGGTTTAAATATTGGATAATGATTGCGATTTAAAATTGAATTCCATCGAAATTGCTTCGAAAGTTCAAACGGGATTAAATCGGATTCCATTAATTCTTTTTTTTTTTTTTATACCATTGTGTAAATTTTACCACTTTGTTAAATATTTGTTAACTTTTGTGAGTTTTATAAAATTAGTATCATATCGGAATATTTTATATTTTTATATTTCGTTCGGATAAATTGAGTTTTAATACGAATTAGCATTTATAATTATTGATTGACGATAAACCGACGAATTTTTTTAATGACGATTATTAAAAATTTAAAATGTTAAAATAATTATCATATAAATCATATAAATTTCACATATATTAAAATTATTGTAAATTATTTAATCATGATATGTATAACAATATTTTTAACAAAGAATTTTTAACAATTTTTTATTTTTAATAAACGAAACGATAATTAATTAAAGATAAATTCGATATTAATTCAATTTTCTTTATAATAAATGTTGATTATAATGAAATGATTAACGAAGAAAACGGAAGAAATTTATTATACGTACATTTCCCTCAAGTAAAGTAAATTTTAAATATACGTTGAAACTTGAAATTATCATTTCATGTGCTTTCGACTAATGAAGGAAATTCAATTCAAGTGATTTACAGTTCAACCAATTCGAATCGCGTTTTCACATTAGTTGTTTTAAAAACACTCGAAACGTACTGCTAAATTATCGATATTCGATTAAGTCACGATTCACATAAAGCTTTGGCTAAAGAATTCAAATTTAATGGCAATCATTCACTTCAAAGAGCATTAATCATCATATTCGAAAATAAAAAAAAAATAAATTAATTTAATTTAACAATCATTACATTCAATGTAACGATAAATTTTTAATAAGATTACTTCAATTTTTTTCCCTCTTAAACGTAAAATAATTTCGATAAAATTTTAATTACACCACGTGCTCCATTTTATTATTTAAAAGGTTCGTTATATTTCTTAAGAAAAAAAAAAAAAAAAAAAAAAAAAAGAGAGCTGAATTTCCAAAATTTTTTGGATATCTTATTCCCTCATATTTCTCGTATTTAATTTCGCCTCTAATTAATTAACGAGTGGAAAATTCCGGACAAATCGCGTAGAAACTGTTCCTGAGGTGAATCGAGGTTGAATTTAATCTCGTTTCCAGTTCAGAGAGGCAGATTTAACGAAAAATAAATTATTGTTGGTATGGTAGAATCGCGGACTGTTTTTAAACACGTTATTAATCATCCAAGTACGGACTTTGCTCTATTAAATGCGAAATTTCTATTAATCATTATCTTCGTTTCGCGGTTTCGTTTCATCGTTTATTTTTAGTTAATTGTTTTTCAATTTTCATTAGCAATGTCGTCGTTTATTCATAAAAGAGTTAGATATCATATAGAAATTTTGATTAGTTATCATTAATGGAAATTAGATATTTTCTTGTGAATTTTAATTTTTTCAAATAAAAGTTGAAAAGAGTATATCCGATAATTGGAGAAAAAATTTTTAAATCTTTTTTTCGTCTTTCTTTTTTTTTATATGTATATATAATTAGTTGTTCTAATATCAAAGTATTCTTGTTTTTGCAGTGAAATATTTTTCACCGCATTGAAGTGTTTTAATTGAAGTATTTTTTGTTTTAATCTTATTTTTGTTCAATTTAAAACTACTTGTTATTCATCATATAATTATCATCTATATATTTTGAAATTCCAATTTTTTTAAACAGGTTATCCGTGTTTCTTTTATTCAAAAGGAAGTTTCTTCCTTCATTTTTTATATTCAAAATAATTTTGTTTCATTTAGTACGTATATATGTATTTCATGACAGTTTGTTTACAATAAAGCCATCTTTCTTATTCTATAATTTTATTTATAATTTTTGCTTAAATTATACAATATTTTTTTTTTGTTTCTTCTGCATTTAATTTCAACCATTAATTCTCACAATGTATATATATTATTATTGAACGATAAACCTTTCATTAAAATTTCTTATTATCAAAAAAAACAATATTCTTAAAACTTTTGTCAACGTTTTTGGTAAATCTTCAAGTCTTTTTTCAATTTTCTTTTTTATATTTTTAACAATTATTTCTCATCTTGATTTCTATCTTACTTTTAACTTTTCTTTCTTTTCATTCTTAAAAGATAGAATAATCATTACTTCCTTTTAATTTCAATAAAAAAAAAACGAAAATATTTTTAAAATTATATTAAGCTCTCATTTTTTAAAGTTATTTCTTATTTTCAAAACAAAATTATGAAATTATTACAATCTCAAAATAAATGGAACAACTTTTCCAATTTTATTAACCTCTCTAATTTTTCACTCGACAAATTTTATCCATTCTAATACCCCCAAAAAAAAAAAAAAGAAAAAAAATAAAAAAAAGAAAAAAACGTTCCAACAAAAATAAAACTTCGAACCGCCTCCTCGATTTCACCCTCCAACGACTTCAAACTCGATCCCCACTCGACTCTCCCCATCTTTGCGATCAGAATCGATTCGAACGATTTATTCCTCGAACTCTTTCATCTTTATGAAAGTCGTCCATTGTTCCCAAATCGACGTTCTCGAATCCATCTCTTCGTCATCATCCGCTCGCCAACCCCATGTTTCGCGTTTCACGAAAATCTAGAAACCTGGCCGTGTTCACAAGGGATGCACAACCCTTGATGCTGGTCTCTTGATATGCTTTCCTCTTCTCGTTCTCCCTTCCACACCCCCATCATCCCTGTCATCATCCTCTTCTTCCTTTCTCTCCCTCTCTCACCTGCAAACAACCTGCAACACACACACACACACACACACACATTGGATCTCTCATCAACCACTCATTGCAACTCGAATTCCCGATATTACAATAAAATTCGAATACTGATTTCGATGATCTGAATTCGATCAGGGTTCAAACAATCGTATAGATCAATGAGCAACAGCTAAGATGCACGCACACAGTCACGAATATTATTAAATTTCACTCACTCTCTTATTGCCAGAGGACAAACGTAATTCTTCTTCGAGCGCAATTCGAGGATCGTACGTTGCGACGGGGATGATACGGGGGTGGATTGATTGGTCCCTTGGCGGTATTCAGGGTGTGCATCGTATGCGTGCGATGTACAAATTCACGATCTGGCGAATCCTTCTGGGATCATCTTCTTTGTCGTGTCGCTTTCTCTCCCTCCTTTTCTGTGTTATCTCTCTTCTTTCTCACATCCGCTTTACTCGAGGAAGCTGACAACAAATATTTTGTCCAAACAAAAATCCTTCCTTCCACGCGAGGATGTACGCGTGGATGCTGTTGATCTTCGAGAAAGAACGAGAAACTCAAGGGGTATTTAAGGATCGATGCTAAGGGTTGTGTGTTTTCTTTCCTTTTTTTTTTTTTTTGGTTTTTCTCTTCTCTTTCGTTCTCGAGGTAATCGAATACCTTGCGTTGGGGGGTAATGAACGACGCTTTTGAAATTTCAGACGATCGTTTTTCGAGAGAGAGAAAAAAAAAAGAAACTTTTCGTTCTCAATTTGGGATGGATGGTTTGTAATTTGTTCGTTCTCGGCTCGATTCGTATTTTTTTATCCTTTCTGTTGATTCGTCTCCGTTTGTTTGTTTGTTTGTTTATTCATTTATTTATTTATTTTCTTCGTTTTTTTTCAATGTCTAAAAATGTTTCGTGGATGTTTTCGTGTACAATGAGAAGTGTTCATCTTAGCAAAGAAAATAGAAAAATGATTTTTTGTCAAGCTTATATAAGATCGATGATTGCGTGTGACGATGTAATAATTATTTCGTTATATTTTAACAAAGCATACCGTTGATCAAGTACCATCTTATACTGATTTTATATTAAAAATGTAATAAATAGATGCACAAGGGATGAAAATGGACGAGAAATCTTCCCCTTTCGCATAGAATATAAACACGATTTACAAAATTTGTGCAAATTTCATAATATCTATCATGATCTCCTAAATAAAACAAATGTGTAGATCAGATGAATTAAAATCCGAAGAATTATATCGCAATTATATCGAAGAGGATAATAATTTAAAATGGAAATTTTTGTTGAAAAAAAATTGTTCGATCGTCCATTTTCATCCCCTTGATGCCTTTTAATTCGTCCCTTCATTTTCGTTTAGAATCACCCTGTATATTTCGTGTATCATACAATACGATTTGTATTGTCTCTTTTAATTTTTGTCACCATGGATACGTAGTGCTTACGAACTGTCGATGAATAATTTGGATTTGTATATATAACTACGTCACGCTATGTAGGCGACCGTGTATGCGTGTCTGGATGGATGTAAGTACTTGTGCAGTAAAACGCGACGAAATGGTCGAGTCTTTCACTAGGAGTACAAGCTTGATCGTTTCTCGAACGCGTCTCCATAACGTATATTACATAACATTCTTCATTCCTAGAGGGATTCTTCGTCACCAGTGATATCGTCTCGCGTTTATACACAACAGATAACTCATCATTCTTCACTGACTGATCTGTTATATTGTGCAACCATGTTTTTACAATTTTTTCTTTAAAATTTTTTCCCAACACGATAACGATTTCGATCTGAAAAATTATAGGATATTGTTCAAATTGGATGTCATCAGATTGTGAAAAAATCATAAATTATTGTAATAAGTTTGGTTTTTTGTTTGCAAAGCGATCTTGTTGAATGTTTAAAAGAAACGTTAATTCTAATAAAAGACAATATTATTTTAATATAGAAAAAGATATATTTTTATAAATTTATCTGTTTATCGATCGATTCTTCATTAATGAATTAATATTTTAATTCCATCCAACGTGTGGTTCTTTCAATTTTTGCAGCATGCAATGAAATTCGAGTAATTTGGATATAGAAGAAATATAATTATGTTTCAAATAAAAGATAGGATTTTTAAAAATATAAAGAACATTTGAACATTGAACATTCCATAATTTTTCAGATGGAATATTTTTCCTTCGATACAGAATTTCTTTCCTTTTTTTCTTTTAAAAAATGTTCTATTTTTTTTTCTTCTTCTTCTCTTCCCTATAGACTTTTTACAATGCCATTGATTAGTAACTGTTCGTTAAGAGTAAATTATTGTCACGTGTATACATATATTGCTTAGAAAATTGTCTTTAACATTCATGACGAGATTATTGTTTTGGTGCAATCGTTTCTTGTGTTTGATTAATTGATTTGTTTAAATTTGTTTCCCCCTTTTGCCTTTGGATATACTTGAATATAAGTAGAATTATTTGTTCGATAGAAACAAAATTATATTTTGAAGTAAGATTCACTTATTTTAGATTCACTTGAATCGATAAGAAGAAATCAAGAAATTTTGTAAACAGCGATTTTTATAAGAATTAAAAAATGGATCGTTCAAACAATATATTTTCAAAGTTTTATTGAAAACAAAATTGTATTCTCATCTTTGCTCCTTTTTTGTAATTTGTATATATTCAACTGAGAAAATCAATAATTAATTAATAGTCTTTTAATAATCTATATTTGTTAATATCACAGTAAAATTAACAATTTAAAATTAACATTGTATCATTACCATTTGAGCAATATCCCCAATATATCTTTTATTTAATCTTAAAATTACGAAAATGTATTTTTCATTAATGATCGTCCATCAAGACAATTACAATTTTCGTAATGGAAATTCAGAATTTCTGTTTAAATTGCTTAACAATTTTCTGGAATATTCTTTCTATCCTACTTAACACTTTCTCTAAAATACATAAATTAAACTGATTCTGACAAACTTTTGATAAGTTTCTAATTGTACTCGAAAGATTCAAAGATATGTTGAGTTTGAAACAATATTGCATAATTAAAAATTCTCGAGAGATAAAAGGAAGACGAGACAATTTGTGATAATCTAGATTAATTATCAGTTTCTGTAAAGCAACCATCGGCATCCATGTTTTGAAAGAATCAATTTAAACAATCAACAAACGATTAGAAAAATATAAGCGTGCAAATTAACTTGATGGACGGCACTGAATTGATTGTATTTTCCCTGTATTATTTTCGATTATATGCGAAATCTTTGTGTTGTAAATCGATTTTGAAAGATCGATTAATAATATTCAAGAAAAAAAAAGAAATTCTTCTTTTCATCATATAATGTTAATTAAGCGAGTGTTTTTGAGCGTGTTACATTGTTCAGTTCAGTTTTATTTGTCAATATTTAAATATCCATTTGAATTAATGTAAATATTCTAAAATCTTCAAGTAACATTTTTACAATTAAAATTCGTTACGAAAACGGTATAAAGATTAATAATTTATTTTATTCCTTACAATCATATAGCGTCTCATCTTTTCAATTTTCTAATTGTTTCGGAGGTGCGTTCGACGATACTTCCATTTTGAAACTCGTTTTATAAAATATTCTGCTTCTCTTCTTTATTTATTTTTATTTTTCCTTTATGCGTCACAAATTTGAAAAAATGCGCCACAATCGTACAATCTGGAAACGATATCACTGGTTTTCAGAAAGTATCGTGACCTTAAAGATAGCGATACTATATCAATATGACAATTCATAACTTTTAGAGTTTCTTAAGAATTAAAAAGATGAAGGCTGCTTTCTACTTATTTCATTAAAAAAATGAAATAATGAAATAATGAAAATAAACGAAAAATAATTAAATGTATATGTAGATAATATTTTCTACATATATATATATACAGAAATAAATAGGAAATAAGTATATATATATATACATACATGACTAGGTTTAAATAAATTAAGTTTTTAACAATAAAATCGAATCGAAACGAATTAATAAAACGAAGAACAACGATTCGAGATAATTTTAAATTCAATTGTTCAGAAAATAAGTTGACTGTCACAGCATAATAACGAGGCCATTATATTTAGATTAATAGAGAATTTAATATTTTATCGCAAAAAATACAATATCGCTAAAATTTCTAGAAATAGTATCATTTTCAAATCTATATCGATGCTTTTTTCCCCTCCCAATAATCAAACGTAATTAAGCGTAAAAAATTCAACAATATTTTTTTTAATACAATTTCAATCATCTTCGCGACAGTCAACTCATTATCTAAATTTATTTCGAGGGAAGAAACTATTATCGTAAGAAAATGTACAATTTACAATTTATTCGTCCTATGTAAATGATGTCAATTGTCGTCATCTAAACGCGAATTGATCCCATTGATTCCATATTTCGTAAAAATTTGAATTATATATATATATGTATATGTATTTTTTTTTTCTCGTATGAATAAAGAATATACATTTATACACATCTTGCAAAAACGAAGAAGAAACGAAGAAAACTCGTTTTCGCAGAAAACAGCCGAAAATAGATGAAACAAAGAGGTACGGAGCAGCCTGGTGTTTTCTGGATCGCGATTGGATTCGAATATTTACACGTACGTGGACCATATATGTGCGTGTGTTAAATTATGAAGTATATATACGTGCGTACGCGTACCTCGAAGATCCCTCGTCCACCAATTTTATCACATTTTAAAAATAACTTTCGAGATTTTCGCAGTGATAAATTTCTTTTTTTTTTAAGTTTAATTACTCCAGAAACCAAATCGTACAACGAAAGCTTTCTTTTTCGATATATTTTTAATATCGAAATCTCTGTTTCGATTTTTCTATCGATTTCTATCTGTTAAAAAACTTTTTTTGTCTTAATATAACTCAATGATAAAAATTGTAAATAAATTTTCTTCCACGTTTAATACGTATAAGCTGTAATAAAAATCGATACGATATAATACGATTTGTCGTTGGAAAGCTCTTGCATTTGTTTCAAACTCGTGTTTTATGCTTGCTACTTTATTTCCGGTGGCATTGCAGACTCAACGTTAAATGAGTATCGCTGGACGTCTATTAGTCTCTTTAACTTTTTCATGGCTTGAGTTTCGAAAATTGTTGTATTTAATTACAATCTTGTTATTACAGAAGTTGTAATGATAAATATTTTAATAGACCGTGTAATTTTTAAATCAATGTATGGAAAGTATGGAAAATTTTCTTTTTATTTATTTTCGATATATTTATCTCTGGTTTTTGTAACAATTCACTGTTGGAATTTCCCGAATAAAAGTTCGAAATAATAAAATACGAAACACAAGTTTCCCTCTCATCAATATTTAAAGCGGCAATTTCGAGAAATTAAGGACTGGCTTTTATTCAACCGAGGTTCCCCTGCGAGAAATTGAATCTTTGAAAAGGGAGGAGGAATCTTCTGGGTACGACGTCGATACCTGACAAAAATTCCTACCAGCGTTCCGTGAATGCAAATATTTAAGCTCCTCGAGACTCCGCCAGTCTCATTACGCGACTCCTGCAGCATTTACCAGATACTTTCAGGAATTTTTGGCAGCCAGTGCTCTCCAGTTCGTAAGATATTCGACTTGGATCGAACACGAGGCCTTTTCACCCATAGCAGCCATTTCTAAGTTGATAGCCAATGAATATTCCTCGTCGCTTCTAACTAGTTCAAACAAATCCCCGACTCCCGTTTCGTCTACACCTTTATTTATCTTTGCTTCCTTATTTGCACTCCTTTGCTTCCTTTTCACGCTCGTTTATCCCTTTCTTTACTTTCCTTTTTTTACAGTCGAACCTCTGCAACTAGAAAATCTTTGTAACGCAATTTTCTTCACTCTATTTTGCCCTTTTACTCTCACAAATCGAGATGTAGTTATTCATATTATTCGTTTACCTTTGCAACTCGAATTCAGAGTTCGAGTCGATCTCTATTATCATTTCTACCTTTATAACAACTTCTTTATTAATTACGTATAATTGAAAGCAAAAAGAAATTTTTTCTTTTCAGAAAATTCGAGTTATCGAGGTTCGACGATGCACATCTTTCCCTCCTTTGAATTTCATTTCATCGGAAAACAAACATTTTGCAAAACAACGCGCTGCTATTCGTGCTAACCGCTGACACGACGTTTACTGTGTTCGGTGAATGATTACGAGCGAATGATTCGTGTTTAGAAGGGAGATGGAGAGGCAATGGCGAAGATAAAGACAGGAAATTGGAGAGGAGAGACCGATCGTTTGAAACAAATGATCGGAGAAAGTGAAAGAGAATATACATTAGCTGAGTGATGCGTCGCGAGAAATCCCTGAATAAGGTTAGATCGGCGCGGAGAAAATGTCGGATTCTGCGCGTGCGCGTGCGCATGCGCGTACGCATGCGCGCCAGCCTCTTAACATCATACGTTCCTTCTTTCGATTCTTTTGTTTGAGGTTTATTCTTTTTCGTGGAATTTTATTCTTTTTCGTTTCTTGTTCACTAATTTTCTCTCTTCTTTTTTTTTTCTGCTTCCAGAAAGATTGGCGAGTCGAAGCGGACGTAATTTAATTAAAAATCCCAAATAATTTCTGATTTTCAAGTGTTACTTGAACTCGACATTTTGGCATTTCGCGTCTACGGCTTTTAGACTTTAAAGCGGTTTTCGTTATTGCTTTTAACAGAGTTTGTTCTTGACAGGTCTAGGCGAGCATTATAATATCGATTTATACATTGCTCGCAAAAAATATCTAGAGTTTCGTACAAATTTACGTATATAATTTTTAAATGAAAAGAAATCGAATGCATTTCGTTGCTTTATTTATTATCGGGCCATCAGAAATTTATCTAATTTTAATCCAATAAAACAGAAATTGGAAAAATTAATCAAAATTAAATTCGTTCTTCTCGATTCTCTTTTCTTTCTTAATATCTACATCCTTTGTCAAATTAAAAAAAAAAAAAA
>NW_006263460.1:602639-605577 GCF_000469605.1 Apis dorsata
TTGAATTTATTTATTATATTATACTTACAACACATCGTATCTATTTACCTCGCACGAAAGCAAATGGAAGCAAATAAATTATTTCAAACCAACTGCTACCCTAAATTCAGAATTTAGATTTAGGGATGAAATATCACCAACCTTCTACCCGCCAACCTTTCGTCCTCCCCAAAGGTTCCAATAATTCCACCACCTTCTCCGGCCATCTCGCAGCCAAAATTTATTTTCAAACCGGGCCGACACCGACTCTCTCGAGACACGCGTGCAAAAACGAAAGGCGAAAAATAAGAGAGGGCGTAAATAATTGACGCGCGTGTGCGGAGAGACGTGGGGGAAGGGGTGAAAAAATCCGACATTCAGGCCCGCACCGATCTAATATTCCCTTATAGATCATGCAATCTTGATACCCCCGTCTCGAGCTCGTTCCTCCTCCAATCTTTCCCCTCCGCACCCGGCTTCCTTCCTTCCTTCCTTCCTTCCTTCCTTCCTTCCCTCCTCTCCGTCACTCCGTATTCCCCGCATTCGACTCGATAGGTCGACGTCCCGACGCCCCTTGTCAGTCGAGCGCGCCTTGGCAGTGGAGAGTAGTGTTGGTTCCAGCTTTAACCCAAACCTCCGGCTATCTTGGTCCCGTTGGTCCGCAGGTTAGAGTTCCTCCGGTCCTCCTCTGGAACCCACCGTACAAGAAGAACAGGAAAACAAAGACACTATAGACTTTTCCGCCCGGCCGACAATTACTGCTAAATTGGCTTGCGTCTCGGCTAAGACTCTCCGCTTTTCTTTTCTTTTCTTTTCTTTTCTTTTCTTTTTTCTCGTTTCTTTTGCTCACCAGACAGCACGATAATTGTTGGGCATATAGATATGTATATATATATATACAGCGACTTGTTTATTTATTATGTAGAGAGGATGGGCACGAAGGATAGGCTTTGGGGGTAACTCGTTCGAGGTGCTCGAAGGATTTATTAAGTGGCTTTTGAACAGGTGAGTTTCGCAGGATGACAGGATTCTAGATATACATAATTTTGTAAGTAGTTATAAATTTAATAGTAAATATGATTTATCATCACTTTTCTTTTCGTCGTTTCGATTTTGGATTCGGTCATAACCATTTTCTTCGTGTAAACGTGAAAATGTAGATAAGAGGGGAAAACGAGTGGGAAATGATTGCAAATGTGTTACGATAATGGGCTTTGAAATCCATCAATGGTCGGTTATTTTCAATAGCATTGTGCCAGTTCTTTATATCGGGGTTCCTGCTTTTATGGAGATAAAACGTATCTTATCCTCCATTTTTTATATAAAAGCACTTGTTGCAATATTTTTTCTCAATTAATAATAAACCTATCTAATAAAATAATCAAAGATAAATTAAAAAAAAAATCAACAAATTTAATAACATAATGATCAATTTTAATAATAATTTTTTAATGATTTTTCTTTTTTTTTAAGTTAATTTTGTAGTACAAAGTAAGTATCATATAATTTCTCACAATTTTATCACAAATATTCATCACAAAAGGTTTTTTTAATACGATTAAATTCGAAATTAAATTCATCGTAACGTAAAAAGAAGATAATTCTATTTCTTCTCGATTTTTCAATATTATACTCGAAAAAAAAAATCATCACAAAAAGTTTTTTAATATGATAAATTCGAAATTAAATTCATCGTTAAATTATTCTCGCTTTTGCTCGGATTAGTAAAAATGGATACGAATTACATATTTCTACTATTCATCGAACTTTCGCGAAAAAAATCTCTCGTAACGTAAAAGAAGAAGATAATTCTATTTCTTCTCGATTTTTCAATATTATACTCGAAAAAAAAATCATCACAAAAAGTTTTTTAATATGATAAATTCGAAATTAAATTCATCGTTAAATTATTCTCGCTTTTGCTCGGATTAGTAAAAATGGATACGAATTACATATTTCTACTATTCATCGAACTTTCGCGAAAAAAATCTCTCGTAACGTAAAAGAAGAAGATAATTCTATTTCCAATTTTTCAATTTTTCAATTTGTATAATTCGAAAAAAAAAAAAAAATAAAAGAAACGCAAAAATGATTAGGGGAATCCCTAAGGAGAAGCGAGTTGGGACGCGGCAAGCGTGGAGAACTTACCTGTTTTCGTGGCGAACGAAACGTCCTTGGGATGATTGGTCTTGATGGCGTTCATCCGTCTGTTCTGAGGCCCCTGGCCGCCTATGCACCCGATCCCGGGCGTCTGGCCGTGTCCGGGGGCGAGGCCGGTGGGCCCCGACGCGGGCACACCCGGGTGCATGTGCTGTTGGGTGTAGCCAGGAGGCCCCTGGCCGCCTGCGACCCCGCCCCCACCCAGCGGCGCGGTCCGGACCCTCGGCTGCTCGACCGGAAGTACGCGGCGCCTCTTCTTGGGCAGCTTGGCTCGCGCCTGCGTGTGACTGTAATACATCGCAAAGTTGCTGACGATCACGGGCACCGGCAGGGCGATGGTTAGCACACCGGCCAGGGCGCAGAGGGCGCCCACGAACATGCCCACGTAGGTCTTGGGCACCATGTCCCCGTAACCGACCGTGGTCATCGTGACCAAGGCCCACCACAGGCCCAACGGTATGCTCTTGAAGTCGTTCTTCGGATTGTACTGGGTACGCTCCGCGTAATAAACCAGGCTTGCGAATATCACGATACCGAGGACCAGGAAGAAGACTAGCAGGGTCAATTCTTTGGCGGACGCGCGGAACGTCTGGATCAGGATCTTGAGGCCGGACGAGTGGCGTGTCAGCTTGAACAGTCTCATTATGCGTATTATGCTCAAGAACTCGAGGATGTCTGCGTTCTCGAGGTGGGATGCGAAGCGTTGGAGGGCCAGGTCGAGGTAGAAGCTCAACGTCGCCACCATGTCGATCAGGTTCACCGAGCTCTTGATGAACACGCACCGGTTCGGGCTCGCGGT
>NW_006263460.1:605646-609318 GCF_000469605.1 Apis dorsata
CCGTATTAGGAACTCGAGGGTGAACCAGGCGTTGCACACGCACTCGATGTAGAAAAAGAAGTCGTGAGCGTTCGTGTGCGTTTTGTCCACCGCCCAGGAGCTCCCGTTCCCCGTGTTCACCGAACGGTTCACGATCACCGGCACGCGCATGTCCGGATGCGTCTTCAGGCAGAACGACAGGATAGAGATGCAGATGAACAGGACCGAGACTATGCTGATCACCTGTTTACCAACATTTACGCCACTTTTAATTAATTGATTATGCCCTCCTCCATCGGTTCATCGTATTCGCGATTAAAGAAAGCAAAGACGTTTATATATATATATATAAATCGCCTCCCTTATCCCTCTTATCTCTCTTAATTCCCTCGATTCGTTATTGTCCGAATATTGTCGCGTTGCCTTGAGTCTTGGATCGTGAAAAATGTTATTTAACGCGCGACTGACAATTTTGAAAAAAAAGAAAAAAGAAACTTAACAAGGGAATCCGAATAGGCTGTAAAAAAAAATAAAAAATCTCGGGAAGGATCGCGTCGAACCGTGAAACCGGAATTGTCACGGGGATTGTCACTCGATGCGAGTTCAGTTTAGCCAACTTTCATAAAAAAAAAAAAGAAAGAAAAAAATATCGCGATTCCACAGAGCTTCCCTCTTTTGAGCAACGTTAAAAGTTACTGCCGTATAACGATCGTTGTACTTTATCCCCATCGATCGATCTTCCTTTGAGAAACGAATTTGGCTTGTAAACGATATAGAAATCGTTCGATTTTTTTAAAAAAGGAAGGAAAAAATAAAGATTCTTTATATATTTAAAAAATTGTATCGCATTTCATTCATTTTGTTTGTATAATTTTGATGAGCTTCTTTGTGAAACTTGTAATGTCACGTATCGCGAGCTAAAGTAATCATCGTGTTCCTGGAAACGAATTGAGAAAGGTATTGTAATAATTTCACGTCAACTTCACGTGGCGGGATAGGATAATGGAACTCGAGACGATAATAGTTGAAAGGAATCGCATAGGGGACACAGGTAAGACCGGATGAAATGAAAATAAAGCTGGAATAGAAAGTAACGTGAAAAGTAAATTCCGACTATCTATTCTATATATAGAATAGATACCATTAATCGTTTCTTGGCCGTTCATTTAATTCCACATTTCAATCATGAATGTTTTCGATAACCGATGAAGCGACAGATTAATTTTTCTTATTTCCAACCACTTATTTTCAATCCGAATTTAAGTCGATTCTATCTCGTTACTTAATCATAAATTTCCAAATATATATCTTTCTCGAACTACGTACGAACGATGGATGATTCGCATACATTTACGAAATACGGATGAACGATCGAATCGTCGAATGATGATAATATTCGAAAGCTGAATGAATTATTGAATAATAGATATTTCTAGTTGGCGAGTCATTAGTGTAATTTATTAATGATGTAATTATTATTAAAATCCAGATGACGTGATGATGATGATCAGTTATCGAGGTACGTTTATAAATGTAATATTATGTTGCCCTTTTGCCAACATGCCTATGTATCTTCCCAAATGAATGATTTGCCGATATATTCTAATATTTTAATCTAATACTTAATGCACGCTTGTATATAACAATTTTGTATATAGTGTATTTAAACATACATATTGTCGTTCGATCGAGAATATGTATATAAATTATCGAATCAAGGAAGAAAATTTTATTTTACAACGAAATAATAATAATATGGTGTATTTAAACATACATATTCTCGATTAAGAATATATATATATATATATAAATATCGAATCGAGGAAGAAAATTTTATTTTACAACGAAATAATAATAATGTATATTTTCTTTTGGCAAACGAAACAAAAAATGGACGAAATAATTCTTTCGAGGAGAATATGTAGATATTTCCTCCTCTCTTTCGCATTTCGAACAACGTATCGGAAATTCTGTAGAAGTTTATTATCATGAACAACTTTTTCATTGAACGTGAACCTATTTACAACGTTAGTTACGTCGTTTCGACAGCCGGCGCACTACAATTGAAACTTTTCAGTTCGATTCACTTCTTTGTCGTTATCAGCGGTAAAAAGAAACAAATGAAAAGCTGTCTTCTCGAAAGAAATTTTAAAAACACGTGCACACGTATTGTTACTTTGCTCGAATAACTACGCTAATTACTGCAGTAGATTTCACGATCGTTGAAACTTAAAAAAATATATATATATGTATATATATATTTCAAAAGAGATCGCGTTTGCAAAGAGCTCAACATAAATATTTTTCTAATATATTATCAACATTCTGCTCAGCAAATAAACGATTGTAACCATCTTTTGTTTAAGAGATTTTTATACGAAATATTGTTACATAATTTTTGTAAAAGTTATGAATTCAACGTGGAAAAGCAAGATGATATTATGATCAAAATGTTTTTTTTTCACAGAAAAACTTACTTCGTGAAAATTGACAGAATTTAAAATTTATTATTCTTTGTAGTCAGAATTAATTTACATTATATATTTTAAATCCTTATATTGAATCACGAGAAAATAATCGTCATAATACAAAGATACACCTTTCTCATACTTCCTCCGATAACATCAAAAACTACGTACTAATAATTATACATTAACAATAATACTAATATAATTTTTAATATTAATGATCACACGTAATAATTAATATTGAACGTCAACTTTTGATTAACGTAAAGTAAAACGATGAATATAAAAATCGAATAATAACGTGTAATTTAATTCAAAAGTGATTAAAAATCTTATTGGAGGACAAATTTTTTCCGTTCTTGTTGCGTGCATATAACAATTTTTATCAAGAGTTGACGTTGAAATATCAATATCATCGATGCAATTAAAATAAAATATTAATCGAATAAATACGAACGAGAGGTCAAAATGGTTGCCATTAAATTCGAAACACCCTATAATAATAAAAGCCTAATAAAAATCATTCGCAGAGATATCAAAATCCGTTCTTTGTTGAAATTTGAATATCACATCACGTAACAACCTCTCCTTCCCGAGAGATCGAAACTTTCGTTCTCTCGAAAAGGAATCGGATACCGTTTCGCGAAAATATATCTATAAGACGATATCCAATATTAAAATTATCCAAGGATTAAAATTCCATATAAACTTTGCCGAGGAGGATGGATAGACAACAATTTAATCCGATATTAAATTTTCGAAGCAATTTAAATCGACAATATAAACCGTTTCAACCTCCCGTCGTTCCTCTAAATCAACAAATATACACACGAAAAATATAGAAAAGTATCGTGATATATCGTGAAATATATATATGTATATATATGTATATATATATATATACAAACCTTGGCTCCAAGGGAGGAGTACGGTTCATCGAAGAGCGACCACATCTGGGGCTTGAGCTTTTGCCACCACGTGAGGGTGCCCTCGTAGTACGCCTCCTCGAAACCGAACTTCCTTGCCAGTTCCTCGTCGGTGGGCTTCTCGGTATCGAGGTCCAACCTGTCGAGGACTGTCAGCGTTTCCTGCGTGTCCCGATGCTAGAAGAGCGGGTCGGGGTGGAAGAGAGGAGGGATGCAACAACGATCGTTATTCGTACCTGCGAAACTCTCTCGTTCTCTCGAGGGTGCTTTTTTTTTTTTTTTTTTTTTTTTTTTTTTTT
>NW_006263460.1:609591-618674 GCF_000469605.1 Apis dorsata
CGCGTGCAAAGCGTATATGTATTATATACATACATACATATATATATGTAGCGTGAAACACACATATGGAAGGAAAAAATCATTCCAAATTTTACGTTGTCTACGATTACGTTTCTAACTCTGGCTGGTTTCGAAACTTTTTCCTATCCTTTTTCCATGTTTCTTATGTTTCTTGTTGGATTTTTGTTTGGGTGAAAAAGAGATACGTTTCGTTTGACTCCATCTTGATGCTTGAGATGTACAGAGAATAAAAAAGATTCTGTGGTCTTTACATCTTTCGACGAATGTTTCCTTTCACGATTGTAATTAATTCGACGATATAGATTTATATAAGTTATTATTAATATCTTAGTTTTTGAGTTGATTAAAGGAAACATTGCCATCCTTTAATCCCTTCAAAGGATTCAAATACAGACTCGTCTTTGACTACGTCAAAGATCTCTTTGTAAGTGGTAGTTCGATCCGACTCGATGTTATAAGGGAAGGAAGAGAGAGAGGATTCGATGTTTTCAATCCAGATTTGAAAGTGTACGGTATCACTATTTGCGTTCCTCGTCGAACATCATTGGATTCCTCCAATTCATTTCTTCCAAAATAAAAAAAGAAAAGAAAAATTCATTTTTCAATTCTTTCTCACACTTTTTCTCTTCTTCCATAAGGTATCTCTCGTTGCGATTAAAAAAAGACGGATATCTCGTTTCTCTCTTTCTTATTACGTTCTTATATTAAACGCCTCTTCTCTAATCCCCTCGTTTATAATACGATCACGGTGTAACCAATCGCATCCCAGCTATCATCGTTTCACGAAAGGACGGAAGGAGGCATCGATCCCACTGATCCCCCAGTCATCCCACGTGGCGCATTTGTTTCGACTGCCACGTGGAATTGGCGATTTCTACGGGAGTATAAATGGCGTCTGTGACGACACGTTGGTCGCGGATTCAACCGAGCCATCATCAATTTACCCGATCCCATTATGCTCCACGATCTCTTAAGTCTTCTAAATCATGTAGCACGTTGTCGTGTGAGTTATTCCTTTATCCGACCAACGCCTTATCCGACCCAGGACTTGTAACCCCTTGGAATGGAGATAATGGGATCGCGATTATTTTTATTGATGTAACGATTCGATTCGAGGAATAACGACGAGTTCTCGATTGGAAAGTTTATTAAACAAGTTTGAGACGTCGTTTCGAACCAATGAATTTATCACATGCTCGATCGTATATTTTAAATGATATAGCTTCGAAACCAGCATCGTTATTTGCGTCAAAGCTCCTTCGAATAAAATTGTAATAATATTTTTTTAGAATATTTTTAGAATAATAATAATTCCAGGATTGATTTATTTATATATATGTGTGTATAATAAATTTAAAATTAAATTTAAAAACATGCTTCGATGTAGAATAGATTCTAAAAATCAATTGTTCGAATATAAAAGTATAAATATGCAGAGATATCGAAGAAAGGAAGGAAAAGAAGGAAATGGAAAATTCTTCACTAAATCTACCAAATTCATTCACAATCTACCAAAAAAGAAAAAAAAAAAAATATAAATTGCGAGAATCGAAATTCTTCTAATTTTATATACATGATATGTATATATATATATTTTTTTATTACAACCACTATTCTCACGATCTCATAAAGAAGAAGAAGAAGAAGAAGAAAAACAAAAGCTAATAAAATGATAATAATCGAAACAGGGGAACTGAATCTCTTCGATTCCCCTGTTTCCAATTTGCATACGCAAACATTTAATATTCCTGCCCGAGAAACAATCACTGATTGCGTTTTATACAAGGCTAACACAATAATTAAGGAAGAACAACTTTCGAGAGAGGGGAAAAACACACCGATTTAATCAGTTTCTCTCTTCACCTGATCGTCCGGGTCGCCGTCCTGTTATACCGACCGATGAACAAATCATCAGTTCTGTTATTGGTCACACCGAATCAAGGAACGTAATTAATTCGAATCGGGTTCACGAGCCTAGTGTTTCATCGCCTACTAGCGTTCAACCTACATTCCCACGGAATAGCATTTTCGTCTCACGATTAATCACCTGTTTTTTTTTTTTTCTTTCTTTTTTCTTTTTGACTGGCCTCGTTTCACCTCGCGTTCTAACTGGAATTCGATCGTAATAGTTGTTCGTTCGTCGTCATCGAACGATTGAGGTTTTCAAAATTGGAACGGATGTTGCTTTCTTGTCTTTCTTTGTCGTGCTGTGACCACGAAAGTCCTAGCTTTGGGGATGTGATTTTTATTATTATTTATTTTTTTTTGTTGACTTTTTCAAATTGATTTGAAATTTTTTTCGTCGCGTTGTGGATAACTTTGGGGGATGTTTCGATTTTCTTTTTTTTTTTGGTGATTTGACATTGCTTTTTCGATTTTTGATTTATTAATATGTAAATCCGTAGAGTTTGGAATAAAATTACGGAATAATTTTTGGAATTATTTAGAATACTTTAAATGTACTATTTGTAGAAATTCTTTTTGGATTATCCTGAAAATTTTGATAACGTTTTTTGTACAAATCACATTACAGTTAGTTAATTTAAATTAACTTCGATTAAAAGAAAAAATATAATCAAAGTTTGCGTGTTATGCTATACCGTTCTTTTTATGGCAAAATAATTCACTTAACAAAATATTTCGTAAAAGGGAAGCGTAATTTCTGATATTTCACTCAAAACTGGAAATATTTTCATAGAGAAAATATGGTACAGAAAAATCATAGAAGCGAAGAAAGTAAATTAAATTAGATAGAAAAAAAAAATTATTAAATTAAATAGAAAAGTAAATAATTCTGAAATTCTTTCGGTATACTCGTTTTATGAATTGACAAAATTTTCAAGATAGCTCATTTAGTAACCCGTGATCTGCTATTTTACAACTCGAAAAAATTGAATTAATTCTATAGAAAATATTCCCCTGCATACGAAACGGATAAATTCTCATTTCTTCATTCCAATGAACCATGCAATGTTAATCCTATGTAAAATGCAGAAATTCTGATTTTCTGATTTCTGATTCAGCTTAAAATATCGATTCTCTTAAAAAATAACTTTATTCGTCGTCATAAAGTCAACGTTTATCCAACGGAAACAATCGCTCATCGAAATTATGGTGAATACACCATGGTGTATCCGTTTTTAACGGTAGGTAAGACAAATTGCGCGATAGTTTGGTAGGGAGTCGTTAAACAAGCTATCGAGACTTTAATACGTCTTAAAAACGACCGATAATTGCACGTTGAGAGATATACGCTTCGCTTAAAACTTCCTGCTGGCCAATGCCGATAGCGGAACCTAGAAGTATGAAATATTCATGCGCGCTCAATCTCTTCCAGAAGCCATGTTGAAATTGTTTCACGATGCTCACCTTTCGATTCGCTTATTACTCTATTATTACTTGTTAAGTTATTTAAAAAAATTCTTCCGCTATTATATTTTTGCCCCCCTTTTTTTAAAACAAAGATTTAACGAGGAATCGATTTATTGTGATTATTACAAGATACTTAATATAATTATATTTAAATTTCATACGAATTTTTCATGGCTTTTTCTAGAAATCATGTCGAAATTGTTCATCTTTCAATTCGCTTATTACTCTATTATTATTTATTAAGTTATTTAAAAAAATTCTTATTACATTTTTGTCTTCCTTTTTTTAAAAAAGATTTAACGAGAAATTTATTATTTTCGTATTACAAGATACTTAATATCACAATATTTAAGTTTTATACACGAAATTTTTATGGCTCCTTTTAGAAACCACGTCGAATTTACTTATCGCTTCATTATTAAGTTATTTAAAAAAGTTCTCCCGCTATTATATTTTTATCTTTCTTTTTTCAAATAAAGATTTAACGAGGGATCGATTTGTTATAATTATTTTCGTGTATTACAAGATTTCACGAAATTTTTATGGCTCCTTTTAGAAGTACGTCGAATCCGTTTATTATTTCATTATTAAGTTATTTAAAAAAATTCTCCCACTATTATATTTTTGCTCCCTTTTCTCAAATAAAGAGGGATCGATTTATTATGATTATTTTTGTATAGCAAGTCAAGCATACTCAATATCATAACATTTAAATTTAATTCCAGAAATTCAAAAGGCATTAGAAAAGAAAAGAAAAGAAAAAACATATTTCTGAAAATAACAATAAATCCACAATTCTTTATAAGTAATAGGCGCGAGCATGACTCCTACTAAGAAAGAAACGTGAAATTCCACGAATAATTGCCAGGCACAATCGTACTTTGTGCCTAATTGGTCATCGATTGACAATTTGGATAATGTAGATAATGCACGATAGACTCGTGGAATGGTATGCCATGATTGCGGCGGGCCGCATTTGAATATTACTGGAACCTTGTCGTTACTGGATTTTGGCGAATGCGGTACATCAGAACCGGAAACCGGTTCGAGTACGTACTTACTACACGACCCCGATTAGAAGACGGTATAAGCACGGGGTGGTGATTCGTGCGGTTAATCGGTCAGAAACGCCCATGTCTCGTCGTGTAACCACTTTACACGATCGTTAAAACGAATCGAGAATCGCGTTCATAAATTTCCCCGTCGAAATCCCACCTCGAAAATTCAAAATTCCCGCCAATTTTCAAACCTTACTAATCCATTCAATTAAATAATGCCCTTTCCTCCCCTCCTTTCCTTCTCTCTATCTCTCTGTTAAAGTTATCGACGTTTATCGACGCTTTCAGTTTTCACTTTGCAACTAGAGATATATATATTTATATTGACATTTCGAACACACCACAGCGCGAATTTATCGAATTGATAAGGTGTTGATATCTGTGTACATCGATTCCGTCTCCATATATAAATATCTGTGCGATATTAAAATAAGTATACTTTACATATGATATATAAAGGGGTGGGAAATTTATTATTAAACAGAGTTTCATTCGCTACCCCTTTGAAAATGATGCAATATTTTCTTCGTTCGTTGAGATAAACTTCACTTTCTCGAAATAATTTCGTATAATATCGACGGGGTAAACTTTCTCTCTTTTTTATTTTTTTCAAACACAAATATCATCAAAAATTGCACGAACTTTTTAAACAAAATATGGCATTGCTTTAATTAAATAAGAAATGTTTTCTTATGCGGAAACGAAGTTAATATTATTTATACCTCTGTTACATTAAGAACGATTTTATCATCCGACCACCGACCGAGAGATAGCATCTTAATTTTCCACTGTCACGAAACGGGTAATGTGCACGTATATGCATATTCGTACGTATTGCAACGTGGCCATCATGATTTACGACTTTATTATTTCAAATATGCGTGTTACGCGAATAACTATTTGCTATTTTCGTATCAACGCTGGTTCACTGAAAAACGTTGACTAAAACATCACGAGATGGACGTTTCATTTGCGTTACACGGAATAAATATCCATTCTTCATTTTCATCGAAAATGGCGTAAGGAATGCAACGTGATTCGAACAAACGTTTTAACTTTATCTCATCTCTCAGCCTCAAGATCGAGCGTTTTCTCAAGAAAATTTTCGATATTTTTCTTTCATTCCCTGTGCAAATTCCTGACATTTCATTTTTTCAATAATATATTTTTCCAATTCGAACACTGCCCCCAGACAAATCTTTCAGACTTAACGCGGACGAATAGGTGTATAAATTTTATCGAAACACAAGAAAAATCGCGTCTACTTTATCTTATATCTTCACACGCGCCGCAAATCAACGGCGTTTAATCAAAATCCCCTTCCTGTACACACACCATCGCGCAAATTTCTCGTTTCCCTTTCTCTTTCGTTCGAACGTTCGAACGCGAATCGAGCACTGTCGAAGCGGCAAATGGCCGCCATTTTCTTCGATACTTATGGACTATCGTCCATAAGATGGATAATAAGTTCACGAGAAATACGAGAGAGTTCGGATAGAGCAGTGATATTACGAGTAATGTTAAAATTTTAAACATTTAATTTATTCACGTGTTTATTATTCTCTGTGTATATTAAAAAATTTAATCGTAATTTCGTTCCCCCTTTTTTTTTACTCCGCAACCACGTGCCAATTTTTATCGTTTTTCCTAATATTTGTATAGAAATATTATATCGCGAGGAAGCGTTAACAGAGGGGCAAAAAGGAAGGCAACGACAAAGGGAAACGATCAGATAAATTCAATTTTATTTCTCACCCACTCGAGGCGATTAATTAATTACGTAGCTCGATCGATTTTATATCGGTGCCGTGTATTTATCTTAACAACGGGACGAAGGAAACAAAATGCAATTTATTTGATCGGCTCGTTTGATCCCGTTAATGCGACGATCACGAAGTGCCAGCTTTTTTTTTTTTTTTTTTTTTCTCGCGGCGTCGAAATAGCGGGATTAATTTTCGTGGAAATAACAATCGACGAGCTCTATTTTTCCTGAAAATGTGTCAATTTGCCGGAGTTTGGCTGGAAAATTTTAATAAACGAGCATCAATCGTTCAGATTTATCCGACAGATATCTGTACAGCATTTCATTCGAAAAAGAATATTTCAAAAAAATCGCACGAAAAAAAAGCTTTTCGAAAAAAGCAAAAAAGTACTCGAGAAAATTTCAAAATATTTTTCCAACGTTATAAATGCATTTCCAAATGCGTGCCTCATCATCATTATCATTATTATTATTATTATTATTATTATTATTATTATTATTATTATTATATATCGATATTAATTAATTTATTAATAAATATATAAAAAAAGGGGGGAGATAACAATAAATTTCGCGACAATTTTCCTCTGGTGATTTTCGATTTTTTTCATATTCTTGCTTCTTGTACATGTGCATGGTATGAGACATCAATTCTCTTGTCTCGTACACGGTGCTCTAGTTTCCACGAAATATCGATTGATAATTGTGCGTGTACCGTGCAATTTAAAACAGAGAAAGGGGGAAGAAACGAGGAGAATTTAAAAGAATGTAAGTAAAAAGAACATAGGTTACACGGATTTACTTTTGCATTTCTGATTTCCATTTTCCATTTTCAACAGACCTGACAAGCTTTATATATGTATATATTATAATTTTTTAATTATCATAATATTTGACATCGATCATCGATCGTTATTTCACCCAGTGAAACGAATCTGTGAATATTGAGAATATATCGTGAAAGTAGATGCATAGTAAGTGCCGATTATTTTGTAAGGTTCGCATTGTACAAATAGATAAGTGTATGTACATCGTTAATCAAGAAAATGATTGTAATTAATCATCGAGTAAAGTCAACATTATGCTTGTGTCGCACCGTTTGCGTAGTGCAATGCTTTTTATATCTATGCGATTATTCATCTAGATTGAATATAAAATGGTATTATAAACAAACATGACAAACACATTCCAATTATATTGTAAAATATAATGCAGTATTTACTAGTGTGATTGTGGATGCAGATTTTTCTTGTCGCATTGTACAAATTGTTTGATTACAATAATTATAAAGAGAAGGAAAAATATATATATGTATATATACATGTGAAATGTTTTTTCAAAAAAAAAAAATCTTCTAAGAAAATTGGCCAAAACGTTACAAAATAAATGAATATCAGAATTCGAAAACTCCTTATACCGACGCAACAAAATTTTGGAATATATTTACCTTTACTTTTACTTATAATTTTCAACTAATTCCAAAAAACGCACTTCTTTCGGTTTATTAATATAAACAACGACTCTCGAGAATAACTTAACAGCAACGAACGAAAACAAGCAACGGAACACATCTATATAAAACATAAGTAAAACTTTGAAACTTTCGATCGAAACTTTCACATTTAACAATAGCAAAAAAAAAAAAAAAAGCTTGACTCGAGCGTTTCCTCGAAATAACGATTTAACATCCCTTCTTTATCTCAATTACAAAACGAGAAACGACCCCTCTTCCCAGAAAATGAAAGCTTCGTTATTATCGAGTTACGATTCAACGAATAAAAAAAAAAATAAAAAAAAATTATTCAATCTGCATCCACAAAGATCGATCTACGATTAAAGTAAAATACACAAGTGAAAAGGGCAATAAAGAAAAAAAGGAGAAGCGACAGATGAGTGTTCGAACGTTCATATACCTGGGTGTACGTCATCCAGCAACACGGCTCCACCTGATTGGAGTCGAGGCCCCAAAAGTCGAGCTCCTCCTCGAACAAGGGGCCGCACACATCGGTCGGGTAATGGAGCTTCCCTGTGCGATAGTAGTTGAGCACCTGGGCGAAGACCCCCGGATGCCTGTCGAAGAAGTACTCGTTCAAGACCGGGTCGTAATTGGCGAGGGCCTCGGTCAACTTCGACAGCCTGGTCGCGGGGATCTTCTTCAGGGTCGCCTTGTACGTCTCGTGCCGGATACCGCCCACGTTCAGGGTCACGCGGTTCTCCGAATCCGCGTTTAGAATGCTCATTTTGATCGCGGCTCTGCTATCGTCGGTCCCGACTCAGAGAAACCCACGCGGCCTGCAATCACAATATTCGTTACATTTACGTCCAAATCTATTTTTTCCTATGATAATTCCAGTTGTAACCAGAATTGGGCGTTCGATTGAATTGGGTAGTAATTATTTAATTTAAATTACTTAATTTAATTTAAAATTAAGTAATTACTTAATTTCGAATAAAGTTGAGTAATTATTTATTAAAATTAAGTTATTACTTATTGAGTAATATTTACTCGTGGATATTATAATTGTTCTACGATAAGATTCCAGTTGTAACCAGAATTGGGCGTTCGATTGAATTGGGGAAGTAATTACTTAATTTCGAATAAAGTTGAGTAATTATTTATTAAAATTAAGTTATTACTTATTGAGTAATATTTACTCGTGGATATTATAATTGTTCTACGATAAGATTCCAGTTGTAACCAGAATTGGGCGTTCGATTGAATTGGGGAAGTAATTACTTAATTTCGAATAAAGTTGAGTAATTATTTATTAAAATTAAGTTATTATTTATTGAGTAATATTTACTCATGGATATTATAATTGTTCTACGATAAGATTCCAGTTGTAACCAGAATTGGGCGTTCGAATGAA
>NW_006263460.1:618902-621288 GCF_000469605.1 Apis dorsata
CATTTACTCATAGATATTAGTTATTACTTATTGAGTAACATTTATCCGTAGCTATTATAATTGTTCTACAATAATTGCAATTGTAACTAGAACTGGGCATTTAATTAAAATAAAAAAATAATTAGTATAAAGTTACTTTAAATAATTATTTATTAAAATGCTTGAGTAACATTTATTTATAGCTATTATAATTGCAAAATTATACAATAATTGCAAATGTAACCAGAATTGGATATTTAATTAAATTAAAAAAATAAGTCGAATAAAGTTATCCTAAGTAATTAGTTATTAAAATGCTTAAATAATATTCATTCATAGCTATTATAATTGTTCTACAATTGTATAATTGTTCTACAATATTTGCAATATTTGTAATATTTGTTCTACAATTAAATTAAAAAAATAATTCTAATAAAGTTACTTTAAGTAATTATTTATTAAAATGCTTAAATAACATTTATTCGTAGCTATTATAATTGTTCTACAATAATTGCAAAAGTTGTAACCAGAATATTTAATTAAATTGAAAAAGTAACTAATTTAATTAAATTGAAAAAGTAACTAGTTAAAAATCTCCAATAATTAATTACTTTAAATTAATTACTTATTAAAATGCTCGAATAACATCTATCCATAGCTATTATAATTGATTCGCTTCTCATGTAACCTCGACCGTTTAGAATCATAATTATTTGCTATTATTATTTTGAGCAATAAATTATTAAAATAATTATTAGTAACATTATTAGTAACTTCAACTATTAAATTTCCCCCATCACCATTTGTAACTAACCTGTTTATAAGATACTTTGAAAGCAACAATTAATAAAATAAAATAAAATATTATTCCAAATTTTTTTATATACATATGTATCAGCGTTTCCGAGGTTAAATAGCATTTACTAAATTTATTACGCCGTCCTTATCGTAATTCGCGACAATAATAATCGAATAATACTTGATCTCTAATGAATATCGATTCGAAAAACGTTATTGGAATTCCAACGACAAGCACTCGTGTTCGGGGAATAGAAAACGACGAGCCAGGACGGCTCCAATCGCGATTGTTTGCCACTAGAAATCCTCTGTCTATCGAGCTATGTACATCTTTCAACGTATACCTCTTGTGTTTCAAGGATACTTCAGCCTTTCTTCCGTTTCTGTGTTCGTATACACACAGCCTCTGCTACACACTATTCGCCAAGACGGTTGACCCTTCAACAGTATACGGGGATTAAGGACGCCTGGATTCCGGATACGTAAAATATTTCGATTGTAACATTGTACAATCATCCTTGTACTCTTCTTCTTCCTAATCGTCTCCACTTCCGCAATATAGATTTTCAACGTGATCATCGAATTGATCAACGCAACAAAAGCGGCGTCGTTTGTTTGGGAATGGAGAATGGGACGGAAAAACTATCCGTTTCCGATCGTACAATCGTGGACGAAAACGCTACAAATTCTATATTTCCACCGATCCTTGAAGCGAATCCGGAAGGATACTCGTACGAGGTTCAACGTCCCCATTTCCATCGGTGTAAGCCGATTTCATCGTGAATCGTTGCCAAGAGTCATCGGAATAGCGATGACGATGCCTAATCCTAAAATCAGGGACTCGAATCCCTGATTTTATCGTCATCGTAAATTTCTTCTTTCTTCCCTTTAAAACATATTTTTGCCTATTTTAATTCTTTGTTAATTCTCCTCTAGATTTTACATAAAAGAGAAAGAGAAAGAAGATTGTAGTTACACGGACGAGATAGGAAATAAAAGTTATGAAAAAAAAAAAAAAAAAAAAGTGGCGCGATATTCGACAATTCGAGTGTTCTACAACACGCGTAATTTTTATCACCTCGAACGAGTGACCGGTGAAAATTTCCAGGTGTTACACGCGATACACGCGTGTTGCATTTATCGGGGCAGGAAAACTTTGTGTTTACCACTATTATATCCGATTCACACCATCGCGAGATATCGAACAGCCAACAACGTTTTCCCCGTTAAATGGAAACTTTACGGGGGCCGAAGAGAGGGAAGAGAGAGAGAGAGAGAGAGAGAGAGGGAAGGGGAGAATGGACGCAACCAGGCGGCGAGCACTTTTTGTCAGTTAGTTTGATTTATAGGGGCATTGGTCATCAATAACGGGGAATTTAATTTTCGGTCGCTTTAACGAATGCTCTCCGCTTTTTCACTGTCGACGAGAGACAAGTTTTTTCCTCCCCCCTCCTCCAGCGGATGAGATGATGCCTCCACGCGGCCAGTGATCGTCGATTGTCACGCGATTCCCGTGGCCATTTTTCGCCGACCAAATTGAAAAATTCAAGGGATCTAAAAATTATCCCTCTCTCTCTCTCTCTCTCTCTCTCTCTCTCTCTTTCTCTGT
>NW_006263460.1:621606-623232 GCF_000469605.1 Apis dorsata
TCTCTCTCTCTCTCTCTCTCTTTCTCTGTCTCTCTGTCTCTCCCTCTCTCTCTGTCTTTCTCTCTCTTTCTCTCTCTCTTTCTTTCTCTGTACGAGTTTTTTTCGATCGATTTCGACGAAGGAAGAAATCTTTTTTCACGAAGGGAGCAATGAAAAGAATAGAAGAGAAAAGAAATTTCGATATTCGCGAGAAAGAAGTTCTTTTTTTATTAGCTCGAGCTTGGGATCATAACTGTTGGACGTTTGCCGTTAGGACAAAGGCAAGATTTATGACGGCAAGTCAGAGGCCTGGTATTGTCGAGAAATAGAATTCAGCGTTTCTGGATTCTGAACGGATGATGCATAGCTTGACTGATTCACTGTTTATGTGTCACAGCTGAGACGAACATACGTGTCTTATGTAGTAAATGTATGCAAGTTTTCTGGCAGCAAAATTTTAATTGGTTACGGAATGAAGTTACACATTTCGATAATTTATTGTTTAAAACGTAATAATAAACGGAAATAATTGTCAACATGAAAAGCGATTATAATGACTGTGATAATATGTGTAATTGAATAAATATTATTATACATAAATTATAATTACTTGAAGCAACTTTGCTCGAAATTTTTAACCAGTTACTTTTTCAACTTCAACGTTAACGATTCTGGTTCCAAGAATTTATAACATCTTAAAAAATTAAAAAAAAAAAAAATTCATATTAATTCGCCTTTTACTTCGCCTCCCTCGAGTTTTATGTTTCTTTCCATCTGATCTGATCGTTTTATCGAGGAAAAAGTGGTATAGGAGGCTCGTAGTGGTATAGAAACGGAAGTAGAATAAAACTTGTTGGGTCAGCCACGAATATAAGGGGATAAGGGAAATGCAAACATGATTGTGATCGGACAAGTGGCGAACAAGGCAGTGGCGAATTCCTATTCATCTCCGTATCCTTGACGCGGGGAGAGGGAGGGAGAGGGGGAAGGGGCGATAAAAGGAAAGAAAAAAAATCCTTTTTATCCGTCGAGCATTGACGCAAATTGCCGTGAATCGCGACATTTTTCGCGGCATCGCGCCGATTCTTCGAAGGCGTTTAATACGTGAAAAATGAAGATACCCCCCCTCCTTCCCCTCGTCCTTCTTCTTCTCTCGTCGTCTGACAACGTTTCAACCGGAATATCGATATTCATCTCCTGAAATGGAACGTCGGGAGGATGAATGATTCTGGCCTGGATGCTGGCTGGATATATGGAAAATCAGCGAAGTTTCTCTGGGAGGAAGTTGTGCGTTTTATTTTTTAAACGCTCGATTCTATTGTTTCGTTCGTCATTGATGTCAGTGACGACGTTTCTCTCGTTCTCATTCATATATTATATATATATATATGTTATATATGTTTCGTGTACGACGATTATTAAGAATTGAAAATTACAAAAACAAATTTAATAGTGATTTAATATTGATTTTATCCTTAGTGAATATAATATCATTTTCTTTTTTTTTTTCTATATATATGTTTCATATACGGCGATTATTAAGAATTGAAAATTATAAAAACAAATGATATATATATTTCGTGTATGACGATTATTAAGAATTGAAAATTATAAAAACAAATGATATATATATATATATATATATAT
>NW_006263460.1:623534-633772 GCF_000469605.1 Apis dorsata
TGATTTAGTGGTAATCTAATATTGTTTTTATCCGCTTACTGAATATAATATCGTTTTCTTTTTTTTCCTATATATATATATGTTTCGTGTACGACGATTATTAAGAATTGAAAATTATAAAAACAAATGATTTAGTGGTAATTTAATATTTAGTGAATATAATATTGTTTTCTTTTTTTTCTCTATGTATATATATATTCGTGTATGACGATTATTAAGAATTGAAAATTATAAAAACAATTTTACCCGCTTAGTGCATATAATATCATTTTCTTTTTTTTTTCTATATATATATATTTCATGTACAATGATTATTAGGAATTGAAAATTATAAAAACAAATGATTTAGTGGTAATTTAATATTTAGTGAATATAATATCATTTTTTTTTTCTATATATATATATGTTTCGTGTATGACGATTATTAAGAATTGAAAATTATAAAAACAATTTTACCTGCTTAGTGAATATAATATCATTTTCTTTTTTTTTTTCTATATATATATGTAGAATATATATAGAATATATATATATATTTCATGTACGATGATTATTAGGAATTGAAAATTATAAAAACAAATGATTTAGTGGTAATTTAATATTTAGTGAATATAATATCATTTTCTTTTTTTTTCTATATATATATGTTTCGTGTATGATGATTATTAAGAATTGAAAATTATAAAAATAATTTTACCTGCTTAGTGAATATAATATCATTTTCTTTTTTTTTTCTATATATATATATATGTAGAATATATATAGAATATATATATATATATATTTCATATACGATGATTATTAGGAATTGAAAATTATAAAAACAAATGATTTAGTGGTAATTTAATATTTANGATAATAATAATTAAAAAAATGTATACGTTAATTGACAAAATCCTTGAAAGTTTATTCTGTGAAATTGCGATTCTCTCAATTTCACAGTTTCGCTCGTGTCTTTAGTCGAGTTTGTTAAAATTATCCACGACATCGAAAGATCGAACCACCCTGAATGTTTCGCGATTCGCGAATATTTTCTAATTATACGCTTTCGTGACTTCGATATTGACGTGTGCATATTTAACAATTGCACTTAACTGGGACAACTAAAAATACAAACTCTTTATTATACCATTGTGTCCAAATGTCCTCATCTTCGAGTGCACGTTACCTACTCGACTAATTTAGCACAAAAAGTGGAGTCCAATTTGGCCAACAGCCATGCTGATAGCGAAACTGGTTATGCTTAATGCATCACGAAAATTTGCATAAAATGATATTACGTTGCGTGCACGATAATTGTATGGAGGTATTTCAACATATATTGTTATTTCTTACGTAATATAAATGTTTACACGAGAAAAAACGAGCTACAATTGTTAATATTAATGTTTTAAAAAAATTAAAATCACTTAATAAATAAGAGAAACTACAAGAGAAACTACTTAAAAAAAATAAAGATAATATTTTATCGTGTAAATATAATAATTCGTAACTTCGTATGCTTTACTGTAATTCATTAAATCAGATAATTAATTTTACGATAGATGTTTCGAGATCGTTCTTCGTTCTTTCTATCCTGCTAGAATAATAATTCCAATAGAAATTTTCAGGTTAAATTAATTTCGAGATAATAATAATTGAATTAATAAAACGAAACAAAAAAAACTTTATGCATAATATAATAAGAATGCAAAACAGGAACAAGAAGGTTTTAATATCGAACAATTAGTATTATTTTAAACTATCGATAATGACTTTTATAATGGTGTTTATTCAGAAAATTATCGTAATATTAATGCTTTCTGCAGAATTATATAAAGTTTGAATTTCAATGATATTATTCGATTTGATAATTCTAATGACAAATGGAACGATCGATAAAGATATATACACACATATATATGCTTTGCATATATGAATACGATTCTCAATTCTCCCTTTGGTTATGCATTTCTGACGAGTGCAAATCTTCAATCGTTAACGTTGATGATTATCAAACGTGGAAAGAAAAACACGCATATTTTTGATTAAATTTTCTTCTAAATATTTTCTATCGTATCCGTGAATAAAATTTCTCATGCAGGAAGAGGCAACGTTTCGGAAGGGAGAAGAAGTGCTGGATGGAATATCGAAGGGTGTTGGAATCTCCGTCGATACCGAATTACTATCAGAGGCTTGATAATACGTGACAGGATCATTGGGAGGTTTCCGTGAAACCGTAGCAAAGGAGCTATTGAAGTGACATTCCAATTCCAGTTCAACCGTGATTAATGTATCAATTCTCCGCCATGTCGGATGTACGTGATTTCTTAAGCACGTGTCGACGAAAAATTTCGATAAAGAATTTCGAGTGGAGTTTCGATAAAGAATTTCGAGAAAAAAGGAGGGATAGGCAAAAGTATCTCGTTTCCTTTTCTTTTTCTTTTTTTTCACTTATTAAAATTTTATTTCGAAACAACATTAATATTCGAAACAACAAGTTGTTGTTGTGTTGCATTACATCTTATTGCAATATGCATAAATTTAAATGATCCGGTAAGCAACGTATGCACGTATGTACATGCATAAGCAGCATTCCTCCATGTATATCCTTATCTATTTAACGTATAGCGGTATTAAGGTCAGTATCTATACATAACGCTGCATATCACCAATTTTCTATCTAGAGCATGTGCTTAAACCTTGTACGAACAGCAATTCACAATTAGTCCACGCCTAAAGTATATACACACCCTGATCTGTATTCAATTTGCGAATTAAACGATATGCGCAACTTCTTCTCCTCAACACCTTGTTGGTAAAATAATATAATAGTGGAAAAATTTTTTATCGCTTGAAATATCAACAATTTTGATCTTTTCTGATTTTTATCAGCTGAGTTTAATAGAATATTAATATATATGTGCTCCCCTTTGTTGGTAAAATAATATAATAGTAGAAAAATTTTTCATTGCTTGAAATATCAACAATTTTGAATTTTTAACTTTTTTTATTTTGATCAGCTAAATTTAATGGAATATTAATGTATATAGTTGATAGAATATTTTAATTAAACGGTATTCGCTCCTCTTCAAGTCCTTATTGATAAAATAATATAATAAATTTTTTAAGTATCAAAAATTTTGAATTTTGAATTTTTTCTATTTTTATCAGCTAAGTTTAATAGGATATTAATATGTATAGTTAAATATTAAAATATGTATAGTTAAATATTAAATAGATAAAATATTTTAATTAAACGATATTCGCTTCTCTTCAAGTCCTTATTGATAAAATAATATAATAAATTTTTGAAGTAACAAAAATTTTGAATTTTGAATTTTTTCTATTTTTATCAGCTAAATTTAATAGAATATTAATATGTATAGTTGATAAAATATTTTAATTAAACGATATTCGCTCCTTTTCAAGTCCTTGTTGATAAAATAATATAATAGTAGAAAAATTTTCATAATAAATTTTCATAAGTATAAAAAATTTTGAATCTTTACCTTTTCCGATTTTGATCAGCCAAATTTAATAGAATATTAATGTGTATAGTTGATAGAATATTTTAATTAAATGGTATGCGTTCTTCTTCAAGTCCTTGTTGATAAAATAATATAATAGTAGAAAAATTTTCATAATAAATTTTCATAAGTATAAAAAATTTTGAATTTTTAACTTTTCCAATTTTGATCAGCCAAATTTAATAGAATATTAATGTATATAGTTGATAGAATATTTTAAATATTCGCTTCTCTTCAAGTCCTTATTGATAAAATAATATAATAAATTTTTGAAGTAACAAAAATTTTGAATTTTGAATTTTTTCTATTTTTATCAGCTAAATTTAATAGGATATTAATATGTATAGTTGATAAAATATTTTAATTAAACGATATTCGCTCCTCTTCAAATCCTTGTTGATAAAATAATATAATAGTAGAAAAATTTTCATAATTTGAAGTATCAAAAATTTTGAATTTTAACTTTTTTTGATTTTGATCAGCCGAGTTTAATAGATTATTTTAATTCTCATGCAGATAATTAAGTTACAATAATTTACATCATTATTGAAAAAATACCAATTTCGCTTTGGTTTCTGGTAACTTTGGATTAACTTCAAAAAGTTGGAGCATGAGGTGTGGTGGAAATATTACATATTAAAATTTCGTGTTTATTTTCTTAAATGGAACAGTATTTTTTCAACTGTATATTTCGAAACGTTGGTAATATCTTCATTTTCAGAATACCAGTACACGCACATCCGCAATACACGCATACCACGCTACATTCAAAACTATTTAATTTTTCCTAATGAAATTTTTTTCCATCTTCTACTATTTTCATTATTTCCTACATTTATATTGTATCAAAATTTTATAAAATATCGAAGGAAATGTACATGTTTTTTTTTTTGAGATTATTCCCAATATATTAGTAATAGATGATTAGGTTGAAACTATCGATTCGTATGGGCATTGATTGCAAATAGGAGCAAACTTTCCACATTTTTCATCAATTTAAAACTTTTTCTTCGCCAATAATACAAATCACAGCGCGTGCGCTTGCCAGGAAACTCTTAAGCTCGAGGGGCTATAAAACATTTCCGTGTCGCCCTCTTGGTGGTCCATTTTTCACGATTTTTTCCTCTTTCTTAATCGTTTTCTCCCTGGAGACTCTCTAAACTCCATTAACAAATGCGTAAAAAAAGGGCATTGCTTCTCTTAAATGCGGATATATACGATTGCATCTGATTCAATTTTAACAGATATGAAAATTATATTGATATACAATTGCAAATTTGTATGTCTAATTTAACTTTGTAACAGCAACAAAAAGTTGCTATTTACTATTATATTATTTTATCAACAAAAAGTTGAGAAAGACATATATCGTTTAATTAAAATATTCGATCAACTATATCTATTAAACTTAGTTGATAAAAAATAAGAAAAGTTAAAAATTCAAAATTTTTGATACTTTAAATTATGAAAATTTTTCTACTAATATATGTTCATTTTATGTTTTCATCATCGTACAATGAAAGCATAGAACGAGAGTCAGAAATGATCAGATAAATAAATAAAGTTCAATTATAATAAGAAGAAAATAAAAGACTTGAGAGAAGGCCAAATCATGACCAGAGGAGTGAAATAACAAAGACCGGGTAAATAGAATAAGAAAGACGTGGCCAGACAAATGTAATAGGATTACCACAGTACGGACAAGTAGAATAAGGGAGTTGTGATCGGACGAAATAAGATAGATATAATTAGATTAGTAGTAGAGGCAAGTTGTGATCAGACATGTGAAATAAGATGAGTATAATTAGATTAGTAGCACAGATTAGTTACACTCGGACAAGTAGATAGAACCAATTAGAAGATAATCTGCAATTTATATTACTACAGAAACTAATTTAATCTTCAAAACAATCTACATATATCATGTTCCAGTTTCCTAATCATTGTATCTTTATCCCATCTCCTCTACCTATTAAATATTAAAAATTTATTTTCTTAAATTGACAAATGGCAAACAACATTTTTATTTATTTATAAAATTGAAGAAAAAAGATAATTAATTATCTACCACTATTCGAATTTACAAACTAAATTTATAATTAGCTCTCGAAACATTCTCAGATTTCTCTGGTTAATCTCTTGTCCTTCCTTAAATTTATTTACTTTCTGTTTATCAGATATTAAATTATATACTGAATTTCAGTATATATATACAGAATTCTGTAGTCAGAATCAACGCGTCGTCTGGAAAGTAGTTTCTCGTTGCTTATTATAAATATATTATGCAACTAGTGTTTTACCCTCGCTGATAATCGCGCGATTCCTTTCATATTTTCCAGCTTGGAAACGACCTATTTCACGATTTTCTTTTTACGATGAACCCAGTTGAATTCTTTAAGAAACCGAGGGAACGCCTGTGAATTGCTGATTATCTCGGAAATTACGTTAAAACAAGGTACGTTTTTTCCGAAGCAACTTGGGAGAAAAATTTGTTTCAAATTTAACCAGTAACATCTGGGTTCCCTTGCATAATGGAACTAATTTTATTTGTAAAATTTCACGATTTGAAAGTATCAGTTACAATAAAGTAATACAAAATATATATATTCTACTGAAATAAAAAAAAAAAAAAACAATTTTTGATCGATCAGTATATATTAGCAAATTTAATAAACTCTTTTTACCTGCAATCACGATTATGAAAGTAATTAAACGTTATTAAATTGTAACAGTATCTCGTAACGAATGAAAACTATTTCAAAGATTCGTCGAACAGTTTAAAATAATGAAAAAATTTTTGAGGAAACGTTGAAAATGGTCATTAAAAGTAGTACAGATCAGTTATAATCGAGCGAGTAGAATAAGCTACGCGCCACCAGACGAGTATAGAACAGTCGGACAAGTAGAAGAAAACTATTATGACAGTAATAAAGCTTCGTGCTTTTCATCTCAAATACCTGAATCCTGAAATAACTTTTCGAATTCAATATGATTCCATTTATTAATCAACGAGCGAATAAATAGAAATCTGTGTCTAAAGTATATCAAAATCCAATCGACTTTAGTATTTTCAATTTAATGAGAGTAATCATTAATGTGAGTAACGCGGTCGGTATTTTCGTATTTTCCTATCGGGTTAAAACTGTTTGAAAAGCAGCTAACACTATCTTGTTCAAACGCGGTTACTTTGAGAGAGCTTTTATCCTTTTTTGAAAGGAATTATACATATATGTATATATACACATATATCGTAACCATTAGAAAATCATCCTTGGGCTATTTTCTTCTGAAAGATCGTTATAAAAAAAAAAAAAAAAAAAAAAAAAAAAATCTTTCGATTCGTATAAACTTCATTTGGACACTTTTAATTCCTAGCTTATTCACGCGTGTTTTCCAACTTTCAATAAAACGCTTCAACGACGCGTGAATTTTTAATTTACTTTTGCCCGCGGTTTGTTATGGAAATCAGGCTGATATTCGCTTTGGCGCTACTGTCGACGCCATATTGGTCTACATTTGAGGTTAGTATTCACGAAGTTTTTAATAAAACGATGGAGCATCGGACATTGATGCGCGAACGGGAATGAAATTTCGTTCGTTCACCGTTGTTTTAACATTTTTTTTTTTTTTTCCTCTCCGGTATTTATATGCAAATTGAAGCAAGTCCAATTCAAATTTTACGCTCTTTCGTTTTATCGATACTGTGTTGTATCGAGAATAAAATAGTTTCGCGAAGTTCAATCGATCAAATATTCTATAATTATTTTAATAACGACAATTAAACATCCCTAATAATATTCTAATTAATAATTCTATTCGAATGATATTTTAATAATTTAATAATGCAAAAGAAGACGTAATTATCTTTCCGACGTCATTAACACGATAAATGGTAGTTTTGATAGGCAAGTTGAAAAATTATTTTGGAACACGTCCAAACTTTCCACTCTTATTTTCCATTTTATTTTTTATTATCTTCCGCGTCTCTACCATATGTAAACGGCCTCGTAAATCAATATGACCGTCAGCTTCTCTGCGGTTTCCAGTCCAGCGCGTAGTTTAAATCGTAAGAAAACTTTAAAATATCGTAGGCATAGAATTGGCTATCTGCAATCTGGAATTTCGTGTCGTAAAGTAACCTTGCTTAAAATTTATTATTTCTCGGGTAATAAAAAACCGCCAATTAAAATTGTTAAAAATCAGTGTAAAATATAAAAATATCTTACGAATAGGCAACTTTCTCTAGAATTCATCTCATTATTCGAAAACGTAAAAGGGTGCAACGATAACAAAATAAAAATAAAATTTTGAACCAATGAGTCGGAATAGAAATCGGCAATGATTATTTTCCGATAATAATCTTTGCTTTGTTCGTATCAACCAGAGAAAATATTAGGTTGGATAGAAAGTTGTTGCAGTTTTTAACTATTAAATTCAAATGCACATATCCTAGCTCAAACAAAATTTTATTAATCAAAAGACCATTGCAATCAATGTCAAACAAAATTCTAGAGTCCTGGAACTGGAATAGGAAAATTGTTCGAATTTGCTTCTTTTATTCATCAAAAATCACCCTTAAAAAATCAGAGAAAATAAAATTAATATCACATTTTCACAGAGCGAAAAATACACTTTAAAATCATATACAAACTCGATGCAATCTAACCTCAACTTAAAATAGAATATTTATCAAATAAAAATACCAAATAAAAAACCTTCTTAAAAACTTGCTTTCCAGTCTAATAAATTGATATTATGCATAAACGATTGATTTAACCCTCTCCTCTTCAACGAGAGAAGAAACAATCTCAACAATCCTTATCATTATTCGTTCGATTCGTTTCGTTCGTTCGTTCATCCCTCGTAGAAATACGATCCCCCTCCCCCCTCGTTAATAATAATAATAATAAAATATAATAATAAAATATATAATAATAAATATATAATATAATAATAAAATATTATTAAAACGGGAAATGTTATTATTAATCCGCGAAATATCGTCGCGTTGTTTAATACGGTTAAAAAGTTAAAATTTAGAAGCAGAGGAGGAGGAGGGAGGGAGGGGACGAAATTTTCGGCATGGACGTGGCCACCTTGAAATATTCACCCGCTTCCTCGAGCGTGAAACTCGATGTACGCGATCTGAACACGTATATACGCGTGCATTGAACCTATTTTCTGGTTAAACGCTTATCTATCTCATTACTGTAATCCGCAATTATCAGATTACGTAGCAGTGGATTTACAATTCTACAGGATTGTAGGGGCTCTTGCCGCGGTTTAATTACCGACCCTTTACACCGGGAGCAATGAAACCCACTTTCAACCAGCCGGAGATTTATAACCAACCTGGCCTCGTCTTCAACCCTTCACATCCTCGATCTTCGTATATTCTTATTCCGTACTTTGTTCTTCCATTCCATTAGAGCAAGATCGTTCGAAAAATATCGCTCGTCCTCCTCGATGAAAATATTGAATTGTGGGAATCGATCGATTCAACGCATGTAACAGCGAGCGTGAGACGTGTGAAAACGTTTGAAACGAACTTTTTTTTGTAATACAATTAAATTTAATCGGACAATCGAACGTTGACCAAAGAGTATTTTTAAATAGAATAAGTTGTCAACTGTCAATTCATTGCACTGGAATAAAAGAATAATTAAAATTGTGATAAATAAAATAAGATTATCGTGGCAAGTAGAATAGATTTGACACGAGTATCTTGAAGTTAGAAATTTTATCTTGCTCGTTTTTAATAAAAAACATGAATGAAATAAAAATATCTGTCTCGTTTTATTTCTCTATTTATCTCGCTCTGAAACGAAATAATATTCCTGGCATGGGTTTTTGTGTTTCTGCAAGTTCTGAGGCTAGTCTCAATTTCAAATGGTCACTTCGATAATAACTGTATCGCTTTTTTCGAGCCTTCTGCTATGACAATGTAAACGATATACGAAACCGAAGATTATATCCGTTTAACTTCGTAATAAAAATATTTATCACGAGATCATGTCAACGTAATTCAAGGTGTAAAGAGATTAAATAAGCTTATGTAATAATAGAATTTTTTTACTTGTTTTTTCTTTGTTTTTTCTGTTCTTATATCTGTACACTGTTTTTTTTTTTTTGCGCATAGAAATAAGAAGAAATAGCAGGTGGATAATGATCGAGATATATAAACAAAGAAAATAATGCTTGGTGGATGGTCGTTAGTAGTCAGATAAGGGAAAACTAGATTCAGAACTCGCGCCACCCGTTACGATAACCCACAAATGATAAGAAAATATCGCTATAGGGGGAAGTTTTTGCTGTTTTTTGAGTTTGTCTCGTGTGATTTTATAGATTCGTTGGATGTAATCGAGTATCGTGAAATTTTTTGCTCGACCGAGTTTAAATTAAAAAAGTACAAACAAGTTAATTTTTACATTAATTAACAAAGTTTTTATACATATTAATTAATAATTCAGGAATAAATTCTACCTATTATTGACGATATATCGATAAACGATGTAATCTTTTCTTCTCAATTGCAAACAAGTTAATAGTAATCGATTAACTTGCTTGTTGTTATTATTATTATTACCAACAAGTAATTTTTACATTAATTAATAAAATTTTTATATATACTAATTAATAATTCAGGAATAAATTCTAAACTCTATCTTTTCTTTTCAACTGCAAACAAGTTAACAAGTAATTTTTACAATTACTTAACAAAGTTTTTAT
>NW_006263460.1:633947-634359 GCF_000469605.1 Apis dorsata
ATATTAATATACTAATTAATAATACTATTTATATACTAATTAATAATTCAGGAATAAATTCTAAATTCTACATTTTCTTTTCAACTGCAAACAAGTTAACAAGTAATTTTTACAATTACTTAATAAAATGTTTATATATAATAATAATATGCAAACAACTTAATAATAATCGATCAACTTGCTTGTTATTATTATTATTTCCAACAAGTAATTTTTACATTAATCAACAAAGTTTTTATACATACTAATTAATAATTCAGGAATAAATTCTACTCTATTATTAATGATATTTCAATAAATGTTTAATTTTTTTTTCTCAATTGCAAATAAGTTAATAGTAATCGATCAACTTATTTGTTACTTGTTATTATTATTATTATTATTATTATTATTATTATTATTATTATTATTA
>NW_006263460.1:634401-637758 GCF_000469605.1 Apis dorsata
CAAGGATATATATATCCTTTTGACTTTTTAACGAATTCTTGCAAAATAAAGAAGCTTAGAAGATTAAATCTACAACTTGACTTTAAGCGGCTTAATAATTTATCAGGTATTTAACATCAAAATTATTATCTTCGTACATATTTGAACTGTGATTTCAGAGAAGCATGTTTATCAAGGAATAACCAAGCGTTTCGTACCGATAATGTTAACTTCGACGGTTACGTTTTCAATAATTTAACATGAATGATGCACACGTTGTACGCGAATAGAACGCTATTAGAAATAGTAGAGTTACATCGCTTCATTCGCCGAGTTCCTCGTGTTTAATTACGATTCTCCGCCTGCTTAAACTCCCCACTTTTCTAGAAAAATCAATGGAAAGGAAATAGGATAACTTTACGTTTTATCAAATCTCTTTCGTACAAAAATATTGAAATTTCGTTAAAAATGATCGGCATAATTTTCCTTTTTTTTTTTTTTCTTTTTTGAGAGCACAATCGAATCGAATAATTTGAAATTTAAAATGAATATTTCGACGACTGATTTTTCCTTTTCATTTTATATTTCCGCGAAATTTTCAGATTAATATTTTTAATTTAATCCTCTGATTGTTGATAAGCATATACAATTATTTCGTTAATAACAATTTGGATATAAATTTTGTTTTTGGGCCACGCTCGATCGGATTCCCGATTTTCCCGATTTAATAATTACCAATCAGAGTACCACAAAGCGCATAATCGATAACCTCTGATTACATTAATATATTATCGATCACGAAGCGATATCCGCAGAAATATATACATTTCATTCACGATTGATGTTTGTAGAAATTAACGAATCAAAGGCAAAATCATAGGAGATTTAAATGGCAGGAGAGTGAGAGTTGAATGTATACCAAATGATCGACTCGTTTCACTTAAAGAAGTTGGAACGAGTTCTGTGTATAAAATGTAACTTCGATCGTTTGATAAATAAAATTATTGAAATTTGTGTTGGAAGATATTTTTTCTTTTCTATTGAGATGTGAAACAAATGTAAACAAATTCTAATAGTCGTTATAAATATAAAATATATACATAATAAGAGAAATTATTTGGAAATAATATTTAACCAAATAAAATTATATATTATTTTTAATATTTATTAGCTTTCTGTATCAAAATGTATGAGATTATGTTATTTAATATGCATGAACCGATATTGCCTGAAATCAAGATTGAAATTACCTCATATAAATTACCTCATAATATTAATTAACTCTTCAATTTTTGTAACACGTTTCTTCAAAATTCAGGCGACACTTTTTATGAATTTAATTGCAATTATGAATTTTCATTAGATTAACAAATAATGTTTGATGAAAATGTTAGCATAATTTAAAAACGTGTTAAATTATTTAACGCATAATATATATTGTATTATATCTATTGATTAATTTACGACACATTTTTTTTTATATATTATAAAACGATAATAAAATTATTCATAATTTTTACATAAAATAACACTTATCTAAATCAAAGAAAAATTTTTCAATAAATGTGAGTAGAAAAATTAAAGTTATATGAACACTCTTTTGTTTTGATTGAAACGTAAAACTTGCTCGTTTTAGAAATGTGATATCTAAAAACAACAGATTGGTTTATCATTTCTCCTTCTTTCCACACAAAGTTTCCACTTACTCTTCTTTTATTTTTATATAGGACACTTTATATTTAATTTCTGAAGCGTGCAAGTCACACGTTTTCAAACAAAAATAAAAAGTTATTTACAATGTTGAAAGTAGTTAATAAGTAATTTTTCACTTTTCCCATTTTTCATTGCACCTATATTTTCTTTTTCACTTTTCTATATCTTCAATATTCATTTTTTTACAACATTTCTTTTTACAAGATAAATCGCTGTAATTGCACAAATTAATTATAAGTCGAATAGAAAAAAGTGATTAAATTTTAAAGATTTAAAAAAAAACTGTCAAAGTATATAGAAAAAAAAAAAAGAAAGAAAGTAAGAAAGAAAAGGAAGGAAAAAATAATAATAATCTACAAGTGGTTTAACCTCAGAGGCAGCTCGAGAGGGTTGCAGACTGCTTCATTCTCGGTCAACGTTCGCCACGAACCACCTGCCAACGTGACTTCGTTCCTGCCTCCTACAGAATCGTAAAGTCGACGATCGAGTTTTACTTTTAGAGTGAAATACCGGATTCCCGGCAACCTAGCCCGACCCTTCTCCCTCCTCCCGATAGGAATAAAGCCAAGGAGCTCTTCTTTATACGACGAGGGAGAGAAATTTATGTAACGAAAGCTTATCATCCGCATACGTTTTCACTCTTCCTTTTATAATATAATATAAGATACGAGAGGATCTTGATCGAAATTTTTCCCTATATATTCTCAATGTCTCGCCATTTACTCCCTCCTCCTCTATGTTCACGTATTTATTATAATATATAATAATATGATACAAATCTTTGAGGTTGACATTATTATTTTTTTTTAAATTATTAATTTATAAATTATTATATTTTTTAAATATTATTTAAATTATAATAACCACATATCAACGATTCGATATATTATTCGATAATATAAGATACGAGAGGATCTTGATCGAAATTTTTCCTATATATTCTCAATGTCTCGCCATTTACTCCCTTCTCCTCTATGTTCACGTATTTATCATAATATATAATAATATGATACAAATCTTTGAGGTTGACATTATTATTTTTTTTAAATTATTAATTTATAAATTATTATATTTTTTAAATATTATTTAAATTATAATAACCACATATCGACGATTCGATTTATATCCCTCAATAGATTCCTCGATTATTTTATTTTCGAAAACGTTATCAAAGAAGATAAATCGCGAAAATAAATCAATAATTCTATGGAACGAAATACCTTGGAATGAAAAGTTTAGCCGAGGTAACGTGGGTAGAGCATAATCGATAGTGAAGAACGAGAAAATCCAAAGAACGAGGTGTCACGTACAATCGTCGAATGTCGTTCGCCTTGGTCAAGTCCGATCGACTTGAGGGCTGACGCGAAACGAGGTGATAGCGATCGAATGGGTTCTCCGTTCGCGCCACGATAATGGCGGATTTTCACGTGTGCGTACACGATTGATTCCTCGTAGGATAGTGTTTGTCAACCATAAGGTCGTGTTTGCTTGTGAAATGGAAACAGGATACGCGTGACCTTGCATCGAGATTTTGTTATTATTATTAAGAAGAGTATCTTATATTAAAAGAAGTAAAAGTAAAAGTAGAAGTAAAAGAATTGCATCGAGATTTTGTTATTATTATTAAGAGTATCTTATATTAAAAAAAGTAAAAATAAAGAATTG
>NW_006263460.1:637804-639852 GCF_000469605.1 Apis dorsata
TTTTGATATAATTATTAAGAAGAGTATTTTATATTAAAAAAAATAAAAGTAAAAGAATTACATCGAGATTTTGTTATTATTATTAAGAAGAGTATCTTATATTAAAAAAAGTAAAAGTAAAAAAAAAAGAATTGCATCAAGATTTTATTATTATTATTATTGAGAAGAGTATTTTATATTAAAAAAAATAAAAGTAAAAGAATTATATCGAGATTTTGTTATTATTATTAAGAGTATCTTATATTAAAAAAAGTAAAAATAAAGAATTGCATCGAGACTTTGATATAATTATTATTAAGAAGAGTATCTTATATTAAAAAAAGTAAAAATAAAGAATTGCATCGAGACTTTGATATAATTATTATTAAGAAGAGTATCTTATATTAAAAAAAGTAAAAATAAAAAAAAAAAGAATTGCATCAAGATTTTATTATTATTATTATTAAGAAGAGTATTATATTATATTAAAAAAAGTAAAAATAAAGAATTGCATCGAGACTTTGTTATTATTATTATTAAGAAGAATATCTTATATTAAAAAAAGTAAAAATAAAAGAATTCGAGGATCGCACAAAGGATTCGTGTGGAAGGATATCGTTCGCATTTTCTTGGATATAAAAAGATCAAGAGTAGAGTTCGATCTTTTCGTATGGGCAGAAGCGCACAATTCTTCGATTGCTTCGATCAAAAACGATGATGAGCAATGGCGGGAAAAGGTGTTACGATGACCGCGTGGATCCATAGAAAATGGAAAATGGCGAAGAAGAGTGGAGACTGAGGATGGTGATGGACTGTGTGTGTTGTCGTTGAATCGCATCCATTAGAAGTAAAAGAAATTCGCGATAACGAATTCTATTGTGCTAACGCGAAAATAGTGAACACAAAACTGATGATAATGGAATTTGTAATACTCGTTTTCGCGATATGAAATGACGAAACGATTCGATTCGAATTCTCATTAGTGAATTTATTAATGTTTTTTTTTCTTTTTTTGTGATAAACTTGATCAGAAAGTTAAAATTTTAATTTATAGAAACTTGAGTTGAAAAGATACTTGAAATTTGTTTGAATAATGAAAATAAATAATCAAGTATTTTTATCGTTTCTTTCAAAATAAGTCGATAGGAATACTTAATTTATTAAAAAAATCAATTATTTCGTATTTGTAATATTTTCTTATTGTTTCTTTCGTTTAAATTAGATTTCTTTCCCGATTTATATTCAAATCTTAATAATGCTTTAATTAATTTATAAGATAGCTAATTACTTTTAATTAATTAGGATTCTTCCTCAAACGAAATACAAGATATATTCTATGAAATCTTATAATCATTATAGAAGGCAACTTTCGTTGGAAATATAAAAGAATTAAGATTTAAAAGAATTATAAACAAAAAAATTATTATATGCAACAAATCAACCTATTTAACTTCAAATTCTCAAATTCACAAATTATTAACCTTGTTTTTATCAAATTCGTAACTTATTTAATCATTATACCTTGAGCCAACTCGCGTAATTTAAATTAAGTTACTTTGTAACAGAATAGCGTTTATACCTTACAATATATAACGGAATAAAACGAAAAAGAAAAAAATAACAAAGTAAAAATATAGCGCAAAAACTTTATATTTATACTTTGATATACCTTCCAATGTACAAATAAATACATTAAAACAATAATTAATTACAAATTAATACCATTCGATCATATTTTCTCACATTTTCGATTCCCATCGCGACGAACTTATTAATTTTAATTATCATTCAAACACGAAGCGTAGCGAATATTAATACAAAACAAGATACCAATTCCATTTGAACAAAAATTTTACTTATTTTAAGAGGAAGAATCTCAACGTGAAAAGTATCCGCGACGATGAATCGAGCGTAGGGAAGCGTATCTCGCTCGTATCCGTGTAATTAGCGCGATAAATGGCATTAAGCGATAATGTATTACCTGCGAAATTCGCGTGGCAAAGCGCCAAGGGTACGCGGTTACATTGCGCGCGAATAAATTAACAAAAAGAGGAGGGGGGGGGGCAGAG
>NW_006263460.1:639932-644923 GCF_000469605.1 Apis dorsata
GAACGTTTAATACCGAGAAGATTGACGCGGCCACGTTTGACCGCTGAATAATTACGCGGTCCCTGTTAATTTCGGTTCCCAGGCACGCGTTCACGGGGCCGCGTGAAAAATTTCCCCGCGTGAAAATTTTATCCCGCGTTAGACGGGATGAAAAATTCAAGCGTGCAGACAAAGGACGTCCGGGTTTTTTCAAGCTGAAAAATTCTGGGGGATGGTGCAAATAAACGACGAGGGAAGCGAGAGGGAATTATTGAAAAGGAAAATACGCGGCGCTTTGATAGTAGAAATAATTTTTCTAATTCCGTGCGATTTCTGAATTTTATTTATTGGATAATTGGTTCGTAACGTGTTCGATTAACATTGCCGCGTTGCCGTTATTATACGCACGAATCGAATATGAAATCGGGAAAATGGCGTCGATGTAAATCATTTTCGATGTAACGCGGTATAATATCGATAATAAATTTGATTTATCGTCAATGCGTTGCAACGTTGTTGCAACGTTGTTTCTTATATCGTAAAACTCGCGTTGAAAAAGATAATTGGATAAAGAGAGTGAAGAAACATTGAGTAATTGACTGACGCATCGTATTCGTCACGAATCACTCGATGTTTACGATCATTCCAAAATTGTTTGGCTACCATTTTAAATGGAAACTAAATCTAATACGCAACTTGATGAATCTTTCATGAAATATATTGCGAATTTCCTTCGTTCGGTATAATCACCAATTCGCAAAATGGAAACCCATCAACTAGAAATATCTATATATTCTGATTCAGAATTTCTATCAACGGACAATTAGAAATAAAAATCGCAATATAAATAACGAACATTCGTAATCGCGTTACAGTCAAGTTTTCTCGTTTAATTTTATTTCATTTTGAAATATTTAATTTGATCTCAACGAAAATTTCTAAACTCCATTAACTTAATTAAAACCATTATAAAAACGAACGGACAAAGGTTTCCATTTTATTAAAAATATACCAACGTTTACGCTCCCTTTTTCTACCTGCCACTTTAAACAATGAAACACCGATTATAAAATAAAAATGAGACGCACATCCTTCCATCCCATTTACATAATCATCAATCATCGAAATGAGAGGCCGGTGGCAAATGATCGCCACGTCACGTACTATTAATAGTCCCAAATCACAAATTGCAGGTTGGCGGAACTATCCAGCCGGAGCGACCGCGAGATTCCGGAACTTACGAAATTCCGGTGACCGCAGCCGCCAAGAATTCTCACCCCTCCACGTTCCCCGAGATCATGCTGCAAACTATCCTAGAGCATCGATCACCGAAATCACGAGAAATTGCACGTAGGTCCGTCCCTTCGCCGTTACAATTCATCCACCCATCGTCTCCATTAAATAATCGTAGGCTGGTATATACATGTATATGCGTAGTTGACATCGTTCCGCGAGTAGAAGGTTGTTGACCACACGCACACGCGCGCGCGCGCACACACACACACACCCAGAGCGACACGACAGACGAGGCGTTAACGCAAAGACAAGGCGGCGTGCTGTCACGACAGGAACGAGCTGACTTTCCACAAGCTCGTACACATAGCTGGTTTACAAGTCGGGGTGAGCGGCGGCAGTAGCAGTCGGCCCCTTGTCGCGTGGAATCGATAGTCTGCGTGCACGAAACGCCGATATAAGCGCTCGGTACGCCCAACGACATTGCCATCCCGCGATTCCTTCTTTCGATCGTTCGTGTCGAGCCAACGACGTGCAGGGACGAACGAAAGGAAAGAACGGAGCGGACGAGTGGAAAGAGAGAGTGGGTTGGTTAGGGAACGAGAGGGATAGAGGAAGGGAGGGCGAGGGAGAAGGAGAAAGAGAGAGGAAGAGAAGGAGAGAGAGAAGGATGCACTAACCTGTCGAAGCGGCAACGAAATCGAACCAACACAACTAGCACGAAGGGTGAACGGGGGAAGGCAAAGTAGGCAGGCGGCGACGATCGAGCGAGAAAGCGAGAAACTGGTGAATCCGATAAATCAATGAACGAAAATACTTCGCGCGAGTAGAACGGAAGAAGGAGGATAACGACGGAGGAGGAAGAAAGTTAGGAATACACGAGACGAGTGCATCGAACCATAGCTTTGCGCCAAGATTGATATGGGTTAGGAGCGATTAAGAGCGAGAGAACGATCGACTCGCGGAATTCTGCTCTCTTTCCGACCCCTTTACTCTCATTCCACTGTTGGGGGTGTCTTAAAGGCGCTGTTTCAATGAGATCACGCTTGATGGAGCGCGAGAAAGCAACGAAAAGAGGCGATATTAAAAATAGTCTACCCTTAGGATCGAAGAATCCTACCACCACCTAGTTTTCTCTACCTTCGCTGTAAGAATATATCGAACGAGCGAAGAATAGAGGAAGCTGATTGGAAAAATAGGAAATAAGAACGTGTATATACGTGCGAGTATTGAGTACACTACGGATTGCAATATAATCGTGATGCGAAAGGATCCTCGAGTATTTCGACCGTGGATAAAGATGGACGAGATCAAAGCGGATGAAGGAGAACGATGAGAACAAGATTACAATATTAGAGTTGAAATAGAATAGTATATACGGGTGGCGTAGCTCGGTCGCAGCTCGAGAAACTCTCGACTTCGCGATCGCTCGGCGAAGTAATCGGTCGACAAAACGCGGCGAATATAATTAGTCGTCGTGGCGAGCACAGTTCGCTCCGGTGGTTGAGCTTTGGCTGGCCAAGGGTCCCTCGAGGCGAGGATCCACTCAGGACAACTCGACGAGCGATCCAGATAGAACGACGAAGAGAAATCTACTTACCCACGGTCGCGCTCTCTTCATGTCTCGGGAACTGCTTCACGGCATCTCAACGACACTATTCCGCTTCCGTATCCTCCATGTCGATGCTGCCTTGTCACGATGGCGCTGGTCGAAGTAAACCGTTGGCTGGCACAATGAACACTAGCTCTACTCGCTTCGACACTCGACGAAGCCAACGATCTCACAGTCCGTTCTTCCTTCCCTTCCTCTACGCCTAACCTCTTCTGTCACCGATATTTTACAGCATACGTTTTACTCAACACTAAACTCGCCGTTCGTTTATCCCGACTCTCGAGCGAAAAGAATCTCGGTTACCGGTTGATTCTCACCATGCCACCACCCGATACGAGCGAAAGATCATCGTTATTCGTTCGTGTCGCGATTTGTCCCGATGTTACGACGATGTCAGAACGAAAGCTCAGCTTATTTCGACTCGTGCGCGGACTAAACTGACCTCGAATCAAGCCGCCGTTTCTGTCTTTCAACTGAAACTGCGAGGAGGGGCGAGGTGGGGATAGATGGAGACAATAGTGGGGACGAGTGGCGCGCGCATAGGCCCGAGTGCGTATGCGTTGGGGTAGTCACTACGACCACGACGATCGTCACGACAACTACTAGCACGAAAGGAGAGGAGAGCGACGTGGTTTTTCGGGTTACGCGAGAGCACCGATTTTTTCGGAGCTTGCATTCCTGATTGTCTCTTTGTTTCTGTTCTCTTTCTCGCCGTGCATATACGCAGAGATGGTGCGCGATACGATGCAAGTTGCGCAATATTCGACTGGATTCTCCGTGAGATCTTTTCCAACCGTGGCTACGCCAATCCGCTTCCGGCCAAGTTGCTTCTCTGCCCAACTTTCGGTGCAACGTGCGTGTGCACGTATACACACACACGTACGTAAACGCGTGGACGGTTTGTTTGTTTCGAGGGAATTAGAGAATGCGTTTCAGCGGATTTCAAGGGATGCTTCGGTTTTAGAAACACGGTTATTTGTTGAGAAACGCGAGCTTCTTTGTTACGGATTTTATACTCTTTCAGCCCCGGTCTCTTTCGAGTTCGTTTCGACCGAGTTGTGCACTAGTTTCTCGTTGGACGTTGGAATTTTAATGACAGAAAGGGGGTTAATTCTATTCTCATTTTGTTCGACGATTCGTTTCGTTGATTATCTTGAAATTAATTATAAATTGAATTATTACTTAGAAAATGCTAGGTGTATAATAGGAAATAATATATCGATACTGAAAGAAGGAGAATCAATTGTTCGTTGAAAATAATTATACTTTTTAATTATTTAAATGAACAGAGAAAACGGGTAATTTTTTTTGATGTATTGAAAAAAAAATATCGCACAATCCAGAGAAAATTCTATTTATTTTACATTTAATATTATTTCTTCGAGAAATTATTATTTTTTTTAATATGAATATTCTATTTATAAAAAAAAGATTTTTCTATTTAAAATATTTAATATCATGAAGTATTCGATATTATTGATTAATTAAATATTTTAATTAATCAATAATATTATAATTATCGATATTTCGTGAAATTATAGGGTCATCAGTGGATAAAGAATCAACAAACAATTGTTTATTTGATCCATTTTATGAAACAAAGGATTTCAATATTTTAATTGAGCCTTTTGTAGCATTTTCATGGTATCTACTTTCCTAGAAGACGGATAATAATATTGCTTTCCCGGTATTAAAAAATGTAACAACAGAAAGATAAATTATGTTATTTGCTTAAAATCCCCTGTAACATTCCAGTATTTCATGCTCACGGCTTTATGGTATAGCATAAAGTCATTTTCAAAGGAACAATAATAACGTTATCTTTCTAGAAATGATTATAATATTAATATTTATATTTATAATATTAATATTAATATTTTTCTCCTATCCCTTCTTGAGGTCATAAAATAATGAAAAAATAATGGTACGAAAGATAAATGTAATTAATTCAATCGAAATATCGTATTTATTTTATAATAAAAAAAATTCATAACAAACAAAGTATAATAAAATTTTATGATACAGCGTTTTCGCCGCGTTGAAAGTTTTATAAACAAACTTTCTGTATATACGATAAGCTGTACGTAGGATGTACAAGGTGTACTGCTATCAAACTGTAATATCAAGTAACATATTGTTCTCTGCACAAAAAAAAAAAAAAAAAAAA
>NW_006263460.1:645188-648073 GCF_000469605.1 Apis dorsata
GAGAAAATTAATATTGGAAATCTATCAAGTATTACACACTATTCTATTCTATTCTATATTTATAAATATAAATAATATTATAATTTATCTGTTTATTTATTATCAATACGAGATTCATAGATTTATAGATTTTAAATTAATCAATGTCAGAATTAAGTACAAACAAATTTCTTTAAATTTTTAAAGATCAGCTTTAATTAAAATTTTATTTTTCGTTTAAAATTTATTTCAGACATCCCAGTATATGTAAACTTTCGAACCAAAATTAATCTACGGATAAAATTAAATCGAAAGGTTAATTAATTCCTGCATGCCTAGCGGTTCCAGCTGGTTGAAGACATTCAACGTCGATGTCATCATTTCGGAAGAGATAGTCGTATAGAGGAGGGTGACGATCGTATTCAAGGGAGAGAATTGAAACGTCCCTGACAAAGTACGTAATTTACCCATGATACCTACTTTATATTCATTGTAGTAATTATACGTTTGATGTAGTAGATCTGACACATGATTTTCGTGATTTATATAGTGACATCGTTCAGTTTTCAAACATCGTTTCGTTAATTTAAAAGAAAGTGATTAATTGTTAAAATAAAAATTAGAAATTAAAAAAATATCAAACCAATTTTAGAATAATTTTAAAGAAACGGATGAAATATTAATTAAAAAAGTTGCTTTGATTAATTAGTATCATGACTCAAAAAAATAATTACGTTTTTATCAAGACATAACAAAAGTCTAAGAAAATTGAGAAAAAATTATGTAAAATTATATTAAATAATAATACATAGAGGATAGTATATTTATGAAAAATTATTCACAATCTAGGCACGACAATCTTCATCGGAAAAATAAAAGGCATCCAACAATAATATCTCCCTTCTCTCCCTCTTCCCTATTATTCGAGTCGTTATTTCATCCCTTTTTGACCTCTCTCACCCTTCTCCACCATCCCTTCTCTCCTTCAACGAGGCGTCAACGTCTTAAAGGGGCTGCTGTGAGTAAGGCTTGCCCGATGACGAGAGCGACAACGATCGATTCACGAGGCTCTTTTCGTATTAGGTCCAGAAGGACGGGAAATAAAGCTTTGCGCTTGCGAAATAAACCTTTCGTGCTTATTGCTCGCCGCGTTTCCATGTCTATTCAGAAGCAAGGATCGAAATAATCGAGCTCGCCCCGTGAATTGTTTCATATGTACATGTGTATGATTCGATTACAGAATTCTTACATATCTCTCGAATTCATTATTTTCGAGATCTGAAAGTTATATCGATCGATGCCGCTTTTTTCTTTTTCTTTTTTGAATAATTTTACACCGATGGCCGTACAATGCGATTGAAATTAAATTCAAATATTCCACGGTGAAAGTGGAATTTTTTGATCTCTTTGGTTTTTACAGAGGTTTGTAAAAATGAGGAAATTATTTATGTATAGTGATAATAGAGAATTAATTCAGATTTTTTTTTGCTAGTCTAGGATAGAAAATTTCAAAGAAACAGATAGTACGAAAAAGATAGTAGAAATAAGATACTTCAATAAGATAATTCGATATGACTTGAAACGAGAAAGGAGGTACTGTTTCATGTTACAGCATTGTTGTTCCTTCCTTCTTTTGAGAATAAGAAAAAGATATTCAATGTCCAATCTCAGAAATTTTGCTCGTACTTTCTTCTGTCATTGTCCATTTTGTACAGTTCATTGGATATTTTTCGTGTTCTTATCGGTAACAATTCCAGAATTCTTTGTAATCGTAAATATTCTATATTTGTTTCCAGAAAATTTCGCTTAGAGAGAATATAGAACTTTGTTCTGCATAATTTATTCTTTCTCCTGACTTATTCTTGATTTAATCTTCTTTATATTTTTAATTCTTTGCACAGAAAATATTTTTTTCCCTTATTCTTTATTTGTTTCATTATTATATAATTTATAAATAAATATTTAATAGAATAAAAAATTATAAAAAAGTCAAGAACGAATATTACAAATAAATTCAAATATTATCATTAATTATACATGAACTTGGTGCATAAAGTCTTTATAATAAAGATGCACTATTATTAATTTAAAAAAAAAAAATAAATAAATATTGAACTCTATAAAATCTTTTATTAATTCAGAATAAAATTATTCCTTGTAATAATTGAATTCTTTTTTATCCAATGATTTACGTTTGTTGATATCGCAATTCACATTGTTTCTCACATATTTTTGATTATTTTTGTTATATATGCTTTTGATGATTTATATACTTTTTGTGTGTATGCGTTATAAAATTGGCTAAGATAGGTAATTCCGCGGAAACTTATTGCCCTTTTTCGAATCGATCAGTGATAGAATAGGCGTGTTGTGCCTTATGGCTCGAGGCCAGTAGGGGTTCGGAAACCAAGAAGGTCCGAATTGAATTTAGGGCAGCCCGAAAGTGATTTGGCTTTAGAAGACACGAAGTGAATTCCTATTGTATTTAATATTTCTTTATAGATAAGAAGAATCGATAAAATTGCTACATAATTTTGTCAAATTATAAACACCATGCTATGTTATTAAATATAATAATAAGTTTACATGTACAAATTTGTAAGTAGCAATCTTACAATTGTGTTATAAAATTAATCAAATAATAATAATAATAGTATGAAAAAAAAAATATATATATATATATATCTACCATGTACAAAATTTATTTCTTGGAAGCACGTGGTGAATATGAAAAGTAAACAAATCTCTTCGAGTTCAAGTCGAGTTCGAATATGGTTCAGTCTACCGTCTTATTACGTCCACATCAGGTTACTTTCCTTAATTTGATGTTGCTCCTAGAATTCTGAAAGCGTGCTCTTAACGCTGTTAAGGTACTTCTGAGTGGAATCTTCCCTCCCCCCCCCCCC
>NW_006263460.1:648299-651321 GCF_000469605.1 Apis dorsata
CACATTTAATCCGACTTCTGTGTACAAGGCAAATATTATGACTTCAGATTACATTTAAACTATCTTTTCCTTCCTTGCCAAATTGTAAATTTGAGCATTTCTATTGCAAACATAGCAAGTTGATTTGCAATCTACATAAGTATATATTTTGTTGGAAATAAAACTTGAAGCTTCAGATTGCAATATTATTAAATAAAATGAAATGATAATAAAGGGAAATTAATTTAATAAATTTAAAAATATATAATTGTTTCAAATAATAAACAATTTTTATTTTTGTTTATACATAAAATAATCATTTATAAAATTTTATTTATTTGTATAAACTTATATAAATAAATAATAAATAACATTTTGAACATTATTTATATTAAATATTATTTCAAGTCATAATCAGATCGTTGTGCCATATGAAAGTCATCATAATCGGCCCGTGCCGATCAATAGTACCGATTACGACCGTTAGATGACTCTAACGCCATTGCGTTCTCGTTACAATTATCTACGCTACGATAAATATAACTAGATATAACTGAATTGAATAAGTGATTGTTAATCGATTTTTCCTGTATTAGAAAGTTACGATTCGATAAGTTTTGTATTTACGATTTTTTCTGAATTTTCAATAATCGAGATCGAATCATTATCGCCAATCATCATTAATCCTTCCTTATGCAAAAATCGAAGGAAGATCGAGTCTGTATAATGTAAAAGAATAAAATCTATAAATCATAAGTATTAATATATTAAATAAAGAATACATCGTAATATAATTATAATTATTTTTAGTAAAAATAAATTGATTAATCCACATAGAATTAATTTTAATAAAAATAAACATACTTTTTTCAAAATTTTTTCATCTGATCGTATAATTTTCAAATAATTGAAAGATACGGAAAAAAAAATATAATGAATCGATATTATTTTAAATATTATTTTATAATACTCAATATTCGTATCCGATCGAAAGTTTCAGTTTCAGTGATTTTTGGCTATCTTACAGCTATTTCCGTGATGTTAGAATATCAATTCACAAATGATTGAAATCTTGCCAAAATGTATTTGTTTCTTTAGGCTTTTTTTTATACAGGATATAGTCTCTGCAATCTTAATAACAGATTTCTAATAGAAGTTTGAAAATATTACATCACTATAGATATAAGAATATTGGTAAATATATTATAACATGGACAAAATAAAAGACTTTCCAATAATCGATTGATATTTTATTGATCTTTTACAAGGACGTCGAGATATGACATCGCATACATCGAATAACGATGTAAATTGTAAATGGTCATGCAAATGTATGATCTGTAAATATAATATCAGAAAAATATTTTAAAATTAAAAATTGAACTTTAATTTTTAAAATCAACTATCTTTTGAAATGAAATAATCAATGATTTGAAAGCTCTAATTAAAAGCCACGAGTATTAAATTAATTCAGAGCTTATTAACCTTCTCTTATTACGGAAAGAACCATTTTTGGTTTTACATATGGCGCCAAATTGCTATGCCGCAATTCTAAAGCAATATACTATATACGTTACGTTAGGCATCGTGACAACCAATATGCTTCTGTTCTACTTCATCGAGAATATTGCACGTGGATATTATGGTTTCATAAGATAGCATCGATATCACTGCACAATTACACGTTTATAATAACATATGCACGTGTTTGCATAACGCAATTGCATGGCTTCTATATCTAGCTTTGTTACGTCGATTTTGATAGCTTATTAATCGTGTTAGAATGAAAGCTAACGAATTAACGTCACTCGTTTTTTTTTTCTTTTTTTTCTTTTTGATTATGAATTCAAAGCAAAATATATCGAGAGAAATTGTCACACTTTTATCGTTATGTAATCATTTTTATTATACAAGCAATTATTTTCATAGTTTAATATTTGCAGAATTAAAAAAAGGCTTTTATATCATAATAATTGATTTTAGAATATATTTCAATGCGTTGCAACGCTTTTTCTTCAAAACATGGCATAAAATTATTAAAAAGTTTTATAATGACAATATTTGTTGATTTTGTATTAATTTTGTAAGATTGTAATTTTGTAAGATCTTATCGGTTTTTGCTCTTTTAATTTTTCTGTGTTTCTTTATATAGAAAGTTTATAACGAACATTATACATTTTTAGAAAGGATTTGTAAAATTAATACTTGGTTTTGTTCTTTATAATCCAAACAAATTAGATGTCTCGTTCGTTCATTTCAAAATTAGTATATCATATATTACATATTATATTGTTTGTTTATTTGAAGAGTAAAATTGCAAGAGAACACGTAGCGTTTATTGTTTCAAATATATAAATGAAATATGAATTTTTTTTTTGATGCGGAGATATTTTAAATTAAACAAAAAGAAAGAAATTTTACAATGTTTTTTTTTAGATGCTAAAATAAAAATTTTTTTTTAAACTGTTGAAAAAATATGTTCAGTTTTTGTAACCTTTCAACCTATTTTTGTCAGAACATTGCGAAACGGATTAAACAAATACCAGTTATTTATTATTTTATCGAAAAGAAGTACAATTTTTGCCTTCTGCTTGAATCATAATATATTTCAAATTCATATCTTTTTTATTTTTTTACAAAAAGCAAAAACACATTTTGATAAAATAATTATTAAAAAAATTACAATAGATATATATATATTAACAGTTTTTATTCACATATTTACATTATTAATTTAATATCAAAGTTCATCTAAAAGTAATCCTTGCAATGGCACACTACATGTTAAATAGATTATTCTATTTTAAGCTCCATTAAATTGATATTATGGAAGAGTTAATATCACTAAAACAAAAAAAATAATCAATTAAAGATTAATCCACGCGGCCAAGGTACACGTGCCACTTTAATCACACGTGATCGAAACCATGACCTTTAATTAAAACGCACGTGAAACGAGGGACCTCGAATGCCTCGAACCACGCATCGGAAGCTTAATTCGGCCTAAAATTATTCTGCGTCCGATCGTCGCAGAATTCGATCC
>NW_006263460.1:651674-660104 GCF_000469605.1 Apis dorsata
CGTTTCGGTGTCACGCTTCGTTCCTCGCCTTCGAATCGCATCGCGTTTAATACCGATACCGGTAATGCACGATGCATCACCGACTCGCACGATTTCCAACGAGGATACGTATGGAAATCGGCCGAACTCGTCGATAAGTCAACCGATGGTTATGTGCCGCGGTTACAGACGATTACCAATAACCAGCCGACTAGCCGGTGCGCGACAATCTACGACACGGAACGGCGAGTTTAATCGATTACAATCTGACAACGTTGCTCGCATCTTTGTCGCTCTCGCACGCGAAAAATTCCGCGAATTTTTCGGATTTTCATGGCCAGTCGAACGAATCGAATGGAACTATTAACGTTATTTGCTTGATGAAGGCCTGTTCGTTTATTTGGAGATGTATGCTATTGGTTTTGCCAGTGAATTTTCTACGTTTTAAAATTAAACTATCCTGGTTCCATATGAAAAATTTATATAATAATTATAACATATTATATAAGTATATAATATAATCATTTTATATATATATATTATAATTTATATAATAACTAAAATTAGTAAAATTAATCGTTATATGTGGTAAATTATTAAGATAGAACATTTGATTTTATCGAATGAACCTCGTATTTCGTGTATTTTTTTTGTTATTGTTATTGTTTGTTGATTGTTATAATAATATTATATATTAAATAAGCATTGAGCAACGTTCTGTTACGGAGTGTAACTTTGGTATTAATGATTAGAATCGATGGAGACTTGCCAAGGTGATTTGATGTTAACAAGGGGTTCAAACTCAAAGGCATCAATCTCCTTCACTGATTGATGTATCCAGCTACGGATTTATGACATGCCATTATTATTGACTGTCCAGAAGCGAATGCCTAGTTATTCATCTGCGTGTCTGCACGTCTGCGATCATAAAGCAATCTCTAGACTCTGCTTTCGACAATTAGAAAGATTAGAAATACACAACGAATTGCGAATCATTAAACACGACATTGACGATGATAGAATCAAATTTAAACAAAAATACATCCTACACATCCTATACATTTTCTAAAATAATTTATTTAAAAAAAAATATTCTATGAATTTGGAAATAATTATATAAGATCTATTGTCTATACATTAGTTTGTCTCTTTATCGCGAAATTAACTCAAGATAGATAATCGATCTGTTTTACAAATAATTTTTTTGCAAATTCATCCAAGTGTATACTTAGTTAAAAAAAATTTATGCTTCGCGCAAAGCAATTATTTTTTTCTCGTTCTCGAAAAAAGAATTTTTCATGCATTTCGATAAGGATTCTCGTTTGGTTCATCAGACATTATTATTCATCAAGTGGATGATCGTGCAAGATTTTTTATCAAAATAATTTCAATTGTAAATTCGTGCCCGTACACTTGACACGAATTCATTGGCTGGCTAGAGGGGACGATCATCGTCCGATTCCTAAGAGGAATTTTAACGACGATGGTTTTGTTGATTTCGTTCCTTCTTCCTCTTTCTTTCTTTCTTTCTTTCTTTCTTTCTTTTTTTTTTTTTTTTTTTTTTTTTTTTTTTGTTACCAGAGATCCAACCGTGACGTTTGATGCATTCACCGCGCCACTAGGCGCGACTTTCTTCTATATACTTCAGAATTCCGAATGTACCGCGTTTTCATCTTGGCATTCTTTGTGGCCAATGGTGTATAAAATGAATGCTTCGAGGTTTTCTGCTCTGTCATACGGTTATTCGTACGCTGTTGCGGTTTTCAATCCTATACTCTGCTCTTTAAATATTCATACGCGTATGGAAACTTTGTGATACGTTGCAATTTGTCGTGCGTGAAAAATGAAGGAAAAATTTTGTTTGTTATGGACACTTGTATACATATATATATATATATACAAATGCGTTGTAAAATATAGAAAAGTAAGAAAAATTTCTTCTTTGCAATTTTCTATTTATCAAGTAACAATTATAATTTTTTTTTTTTTAATTGTTCGTTGATTCATCTTTTCTTTATTATTTAATCCCAAGCTTCAACGATAGAAGTTTCAAAAGCAGAGAAGATTCAATAATACTTGTTGTTGCTTATTGCCTACAGATAGATTTGATTTATAGGAAACGTGTAATTACAATCGTTTCACTTGTCTGCCCGCGGATGCCTTGAAATTACGGTTCTTGTTAAATCGATATCTTCTGACAGAAACAAGCGACAGTTAGTTTGCTCCTGTCGTCGAGCATACGTGATGCTCGTGAGGATACAATGATGTTCTTGATTGATCACGCAATGGGTTCTTGGATTATCAATACAAATTTACTGGTTCCTTCGACTATATTCAATGAATATTCCTTAAATTCCAAGGGGGGAAGAGTTATATCCCCTCTTGGGATATATTTTGAGATTAAACTCTTTGAAACTTTATGACGTATTTTACTTTATGACGTTTTATTTTTCCAAACGGTAAAGTGCATTTCTCGGAAAGAAATCGAAGAAATCGTTTGAAGGATGTTGAATTAACTCGGTGGTGGGAGGAAAAAGAATAGAAAAGAAGATGAAAAACGAATTTCGTATTTTTGATGTATCAAAAGTAAATATAAAATTTAATATCAAAGCATCGATGACTTGTTCCTGAAATTTAATTTGCGCCAGAAATAAATAAAAGTGATTCGAACATAATCTTGTAAACCCAAAAATTACGAATAGTTACAATGATACAAATTAATATACAAAACGTGTAATCCGAAAAAATGATCAAAATTTCGAAAAATTTTTAGAATCTATCTACGATTCACAAGAAAAACAAAACATTTCTTCTTTGTAAAGCAATCACTTTGTATTAAATTATCCTTTAAAATCTCAAGATCTAAAAAAAAAATTTTTCATATAATAAATAGACTATAATCTATAATCAATTATTTTATCTTTTAGATTATTAAATTCACTTATTAGAACAACAATTTGAATTTATACATCAATTTTCTTATTTACAATTTTAAATTTAATCAATTCGACATTTATTACAATATTTTGATTTCGTGATATTATTCAAGAAAGAACATTTCAAGGTTTTCATACTCTTTTTATTACTAATTTTTTAAAATTTAGAATAATTTTATTTATTATTTTCGAATTGATATTCTTTGTATATTTTTTTTCATTCTTCAATTTCTCCTGAAATATTGAAATTGATATACTATATAATCACCAAAAGATTCTCCCCATTCAACCACGTGATCAATTCCAGAATTAAAAAGAAATATGAAGCAAGAGCAATCTGTTCGTCTCGCAGGAGGTTAAAGACGAGGACATCGACCACTCTGCGATTCACCTTCGTGGTTCTGAAAGAAAGGAAAAAAAAAGAAAAAAAAAAGCAAGGGGTATATATCGAGATTCGTCTTTGAATCCCTTTCTTTCTACTTCCCCCTTGTCCTTGCGATTCATCTGGAAACGCACGGTGACAGACGGCTACGCGACGAGAAGAAGAAGATAAACCCGCTTTGGAATAGGGGAGGCGCGATGGTGGACGTTCCAGAGGCTGCTGCAGGCTCTGTGACGGGACACGGAGCGGGCGAATGAAGGGTGGAAAAGAAGAAAATAACTGCAAGAGGACGCGAAGGAGGAGTCTGGAAGCGGTACGCTTTGGAGACGGGTGGGAGCTACGTTTTACTCGGGCATCATGTTAGAAGAGGTACAAAGGTGTATCCGGAGGGCCTGTGACGGTGACCAAAGGGCGAAGAAGGGATCCCTCTTCTTTTCTTTTTTTTTTCGCCTTCTCTTTCCCCGAGCAAACTGTCCCCTAACGGTAGCGATGGGATCAAGCGCGTACGATATCGATCAATAATATTGAATGGCTAAGATATTTCGTAGTAATAATTTAAGTAAAGGTGAAAAATTATATAAGATAAAAATTATATATCGTTTATATATATAAAGTAAGTAAAATAAGAGTAAACTTATAGGAAAAAAATTAACGGAAAGTTCGATATAGTTATAAGAAGATATAATAAATTTTAATCAATAATGATTCGAAAAATAGTAATAGTAAAACTTGTTCTGAAAAAGAATTAAGTATATAAGAATGGACGATTATTACTCTAATTTTAAATGAAATCTCGAGTGTATTTTGGATTTGATTTTTTTTTGGATTTAGAAGCGTATATTGAACTTGATCCCATCACTACCTACCGGTCGATGCCTCACGCTTGCGCCCTGAAACCGCACCCGCATCTGCCTTGCGAGACCCCTCTGATTCTACCCGAGTTCTTCTCTTTTCTCTCTTTCCTTTTTCTTTTCTCTTCTTTCTTTGAATCGGTGATTAAAGTTCCACTCCACTTTCGTTCTTCGTTCTTATGCCTTTTCTACATCTATTTTTTTTTCTTTTTTGATTCTTTCGCTTTCTTTTTTTTCTCTCTTCCCTTTGCTTTCTTTCTACTTTCATTCTTCCGTAGTTTTTGTTCTTTCTGTTTTCTCTCTGTGGCCAGGGGTTGGAGAACTCTGAGGGCGCACAGCAAGTGCTTCCCATTGGCGGAGAGGATACATTGCACACCGACGAGTTCCACCGATTCTTCCTGACAAATTTTTTGGGATCGTGGAATTTTTAATTTGGAAATTATGATAATTCTCTGTTATTGTTGGGTAGAATGGAAAGGAATGTAGAAACAAAATTTTTTTCTTTTTTTGCCATTTATGGCTTCTCTTTCCCTCTCTTTCTCTCTAATCAAAATTATTTTCTGTAATGATATTCAGATTTTTAAAATTTGAATTTGATCAACAAATTTAAAGTTATTGCAGCAAAGTATTATATTATAATTAATAATATTGTATTAAATAAATTCTTTATTTTTTTTATAAGAAAATTTGCCCATTTTCTTTCTTCTTGTTTTTAATGATTTATAGATTTCTCTTTTATAATAAATGATAATGGCGATTCAATGCATTGTCAATTTTTTAAAAATTTTTAAAAAGGAATTATCTTATCAATATTGTATTATTACATCAAAAAGAAATAAGTCAATTTAATTTTACTTAAAAAAATAGATAAAAGAAATAGCGATAGAAACCATATCAGATATTCAAAAGATACTTTTCCCCACTTTCCACTAATTTTTCCCTTTCTGGAATAATCGAATGAAAGTCATATCCTTTCGGAATTCTTTGACTTCATCGTTTAAATATTCAAAATGAAGGAACAGTGACGCATTTGCGAAAACTATATCTCTCCGGATATAAATAAAGCATCGTGCAGACTCTCTGCAGACTAAACATACAGATGTGTACGTGCATACCGATTTATAATTCTCGTCCATCGAACGATTAAAATTAAAACCACCAGATATATCTCTCGCTCTATTGTTATATAATTAACTATATCTCGATCCGAAAGTTTGAAATAAATGCATCGATTTTATTTCGTACATGTATTTCTTTTATTTCCCTTCGCAAAGACATGGTCTATCCCTATTCTGACATTTCGATTTCCTACATACAATCTAATTTTACCTACTACACATTACTTTAAAAATATTTTACTCGTAAATTTAAGACTACGCGAAAGTAATAATGAAAATAAACTTTTTTCATACCCAGTATATGCATCTAATACAGATAAACGAATATTTCATATCCGACATTGTGTTATTATTATTTCAAACGATAACTTTTAAAAATATAGTTTCACAATTTTTCGAAGAGAAAAGAAGAAATTTATAGCAACTTAAATGAACCTTCTATCAAAATATATATATAATCGATAACACACGAGTCGATGGTTAGGTTAGGTTAGATCGGATTGAATAAGATAACATTGCCCTCCATTCATTTTCAAGCGCCCTCTATCTATAATCAAGTATAACGATAAAATTCACTCATCGTAGAAACAATATTCTGCGTCTTTCGTGAAATTGTTCGAAGATGTCTATATCTCGCACGTACGTGTAAAATAACACCGGTGCTAAGGAGATATTCGATTAAGAAGAAAACGAAGAAAATCCAATTACAGTAATAAATGAATCGTTGCAAATCAATATAGTATCGAGTATCGTCGAGCAAGGAGCGAAAACTTTTTTTTTTATAGGGAAGATAATTCCAAGGGGAAATGGATTAAGTTGAGAACATAAGTTGAAACATAAACAATGATCCCTATCCGACCGTCGAATTGAACCTCGTTATATACGGGAATAATTGCACGTTGGCCATTGTTCCACCTCCTCCTCTCACCTACTTTCATTTTTATTCGAACACGATTGATCACTCACCCATTCGGTAAATAGGTCGGTTATATAGAGAGAAAGAGAGAGAAAGATATATATGTATACGAACGGCTATATCACGTCTTTCGACGACATCTGTTACTTTAAACGTGCGGTTCTAATTCTGATCAAGTCCTCCTCCGATGCGATCATTGATTCTGCCGGGATTACCGCCGGATTAACGACGATCATTTCACCGATAATATTTTCATAGACGGTGTTTGCCTGACATCGACACGTTTCACGCGTGTCATTCACCATCTCTTCTCGTCCAATATCTCTCTCGTGATATTATTTCAACCAATTATTATTATAATTACCCGTTACTTTGTTTTCCGACAAATAATATAAACGATTTGAAAGAAAAAAAGAAATTTATCGTGGAGGATTATTGAATTTTATGAATGAAAACTTTGATAATTGATAATTGTATTCGATGAAAATTATTTTTTTATTCGATTTTATTACATCGTTTCTGAACGATCAGGGACGATGGGGCAAGTGAGAGTCTTTGCAGTTCCCCGTGAACGAGTTACCCCTTTTCTTCCCCTCCTCTTGGAGCACGTCATCCATGGCTTCGTCCACTGTTTTCCCATTTTTCACGGGATTGTTGCTAGCTAGGAGAGAAGAATCCACTCTGTCAGAATTTATGCTTCCTCCGACGGTGGACTCTCGTGGTAAATTTATCATGATATTAGGCTGTATAAAAAGAAGTACGAAAAGAAAAAAAAAAAGGGATGTGAACAGTGTGGAACAAGTTCAATTAGTATGCAACAATAGAGTTATTATATCGAGCAATCCAATAAGCAAAAGTTTTCTTCATTCCATATATATATATATTGTATTTTTCAATACATTTTATTATAAAATAGTAGTAATAATAATTTTTTTATTCGAGTTTTCAGAAAAACCATGCATTATATATTTTTATCATATTAAGATTAATAATAAAAAAAAAACGTAATCAATCATTGGTATATAACCAATTCAGCAATTCTCAACTATAGATGGATATAATGGGCAAAACTTTTTAGATTAACTTCTTCTGTTTCATTGCAGAGACCAAGATTATCACTAAGGAAGATTAATCGAATGCTATAGATCATCTTTTTATGGATTAAAAAATTATGATGACCGATACTAAAATATTGTGGCAAAGAAAATCATAAGCCAACCAAAGTTCAAGTATCTAATTAATTAATAAAAAAAAATTAAAAATTTTAAAAACTCAGAAAAGAGAAATGTATGTCATCTTTAGAAATTTTAATTATCCAAATGATCTATCTATTAGATAGATAATTTTAACATCTTAAAAATCGTTGCTTTGATCGAATCGATTAAAAAAAAAAAAGAAAAAAGATTTCGAATTTCGAAATCTCCCAAATCTTCATTTTTAATCTTTTTGTGTCTTGAATTGAAAAACGCGGATACGTAGAAAGTCTGAGTTATTAAAAATCCACACTCTGATATTTTAGTCCAAGTTAAAACGATGTAATACATATTTTTATTTAACATCTTTGTTTATGCTGCTCTTACATTTTACATTTTGAGTTCTCTGCTCGCGAGAAGCACGTTCATTTCTTAACGAGTGCTACTCCCAACATCTGTTTAAATTCTCATAAATTCTCATAAGGATATTTCGTTTTTCTCGCGGGAATAACCAACGTGTTAAAATCTTGTTAAACAGCTTTATTTATTAATCGCGCACTCTTATCTTTCGAAATCCGTAATGTCAAAGTTTTTGACAACTTTAAAACTTATTAATATGGAAATCAAAAAGGAGGAAATTCGATTAATCAATGCTGTAAACAATATGTATCAATGAGCGTACGTGTTAAAGGAGATAAGAATGAACAGAGTAAATTCAAAATTGTGCGAATTTTTAATTTACCTGCAAATTTAAAACGTTTTCTAGTCCGATAGTTGGCGGCCTCGGCCTCAACGATCTGGAAGCAAGTTGAAATTGAATATCGTTGGCATCCCGATAACTCAAACATCTCGATCGTCTTGGCACCTCCGCCGGTAGAATTCTTCGTTTTTGTTTCGGCAATTTGCTACGAGCCTGTGACAAATAGCACGTACATTCATTTTTCTTAATACTTTAAAATTTTTTTCTATCACATTCCTTCTCCACCAACTCTATCAATACTTCTCTCTTTCTCTCTCTCTCTCTCTCTCTCTCTCTCTCTCTCTCTCTCTCTCTC
>NW_006263460.1:660156-660932 GCF_000469605.1 Apis dorsata
TCATCATTCCCTTATAAGTATCCGCAAATATCTCGCGAAGAAGATTCGCGAAACGGGCGGAAATAATAGGCATGCAAGCTGGAAACCTTTAATTTTCACGATGTTTCCCGAAAAACTTTGGAAACGGTTGGCCAAGGCAAACTTTCGAGCTTCCTTAAACTCATAGCCCCGGCCAGATCTTCGCTCCAATAAAACGTTTAATAGAGAACTTCGTTGCCGAAATGCACGATTCATATATCCTCTAATCCCTTTAAATACGTATAAAATTATAGAATTAATGTTAATAATACGAACTAATAGGAGAAATAGTTTTCTTCTTTCTGATGGATTAACTTTCAATTCAATTAATATTATCGTGAACGAAGAGATTATCACGAGTATTATTCCGAACAATGATGATATGATCAAGAAATGGCCACGTTACGCGACTCTATGCCGGTAACGTGGCAGAATATTTCGTCGTCGATTAATTGGATGGCGCCACCGGTCGTCTCCCCTCCCCCCATTCGTTTCGAATATTCGTCGGGTGCCGCTTGAACGGTGTCGCATGAAAAATTGACACCCGGGCCCGGGCTGGGAGAAACTTCTTTACTCCGTGGAAAACTTTCAAATTGGCTGGTGAAAAGTGCAAAAGTTTACATGTTGCCCGGCTGAATGGATTTCCGCTTCCGTGTTCCCACGGTGAACGCGTTATTCACCGCGTATACGTACTCGCCTGGGCGACTTAATCCGATGAGAGAAAAAAAAAAAAAAATGGAAGAAAAGGGGAAGAAGAG
>NW_006263460.1:661115-664401 GCF_000469605.1 Apis dorsata
AATCTTTCCATGCGTCCCCTTTTCGTTAACTTTCCACGTCGCTTCGAGAAAAAAAAAAAAAACGCGAGTGTCCAATGCTAGGTTTATTTAAATATCGTATCAAAGAGATTTATTTAATATTGGCGTTCCTCTTTGATCATTTCTTCGATCCATTGTACCTTCGAATGTTCCAATTATTAATTATTTCGATTATTTTAATATTTAAGATATTGACAGTTTGACAATTTGAAAGTCGAAGAGAAAAGAAAAAAAGAAACGAGGTGCGAACCTGTGTGTGGGAATAAAACATGGAGAAGTTGCTGACGATAACAGGAACCGGAAGAGCGATGGCTAAAACGCCTGCAATAGCGCACAATCCCCCTATGAACATTCCGGGAAAGGTTTTTGGTGTCATGTCGCCGTAACCAACTGTCGTCATGGTCACCAAAGCCCACCAGAGACCTTGTGGTATGCTGTCGAAGTCGTTATGCGGGTTCTCCTGCGAGCATAGGCGTATCATACGTCATTTTAAGATTTATGGATTCGAGCAATGATTAGAATTTTATAATTGTAATATTGGAAATTTGATACGTATCCATTGGGATATGTATTAATTTTTATGGAATGTGCGGTTTGTAATTTTCTTAAAAAAAAATATGGAAACTTCTTATTTCGTTTTATTCGTTTTGATTCATTCCTGTAAAATATATTTCGATATTATTTTTATCAAAAAAAAAATATAAAATATGATTTCGTTCTTTTTTTTTTAAATCCATTAATCTTTCGTCGTAAAATATTTTTTCCCATTTTTATACAAATTTCTTGCGCGGATAAATTTCAAACAATTCCTATAAATTTTGATTTTTAATACAACAAAAATTATTATATTTGTAATTTTCTTCCAATTCGATATTTTAACAATTTTAACGATTTACGACATTGGCAATATTTTCTTTCGTACATCAATATATTAATTTTATAAAAATCAGTTATTTATAAGGGGTGGGATAGTTCTTTATTATCAAAATACGAAAATAGCTAGTATGGTAATCTATTATTCAATGGAATTCCAATAATCCGACATACCAGGGAATATCAAATTATCAATATATATTAAAATATTGGGCTGAACGTGATAAAAAACGAGAAGAATAATATAAAAATCAATCGTGCTTGTAACAACAACAAAGTAAAAAAAGGAAACGTGTTTATAAGAAAAATAATTCTCATATCTTTTCGTTCGACGAATAAACGCACGATAAACGTTTCCATTCAATTTTAAGATGATGCAAATGCGAAAATGAGATAAAGTACAATCGCGATCGATCGATGGATGGGTTTAACAAAACTTTATACGATACAAATATTCAAATGTTTCACACTTGCGTATAATTAATTTCACAGTCGACGAAATAATTGTGTACAAATATTATCTTTCTACCTCTTTTATCCATCGATCATTGTTTCCAAAACGACTGTTCGCGAAATAATAATCACGATTACGCTTGGCAAATCGTCATATGCCGGATTATCGGTATTCTATTCAACGTGTTTCCGATCCATTCGCTCCTTCGAATTAACATTTTTCATCGCTACTCGAAGAATTCTAAGTGGAGTGAATTTTTTCCAAAAAAAAAAAAAAAAAAAAAAAAAAAAAAAAAAAAAAAAGAAAGAAAAGAAAAGAAAAAAAAAAAAAAAGAAAGAAAAGAAAAGAAAAAAAAAAAAAAAGAAAGAAAAGAAAAGAAAAAAAAAAAAAAAGAAAGAAAAGAAAAGAAAAAAAAAAAAAAAGAAAGAAAAGAAAAGAAAAAAAAAAAAAAAGAAAAGAAAAGAAAAAAAAAATCTTTCAAAATCGATCTTCCTCTCCAAGAGACAAGAAAAGCTATACTTTCTCCTTTCTTCACAGCGAAAGTAAAGAAACAACAGCTTTTCCAATTACGATGAGCTCCATCACCGATCCAGAAATCTTGCACCTGGTGTTCTGCTCCTCGGAAGAGACAAAGAGAGACAAAGAGAGAGAAAGAGAAAGAGAGAAAGAGAGAGTGTAATAAACTTACTTGAAGGCGCTCAGCGTAGAAGATGAGGCTTGCAAACAAGACTATCCCAAGGACGAGAAAGAAAACCAGCAACGCGAGCTCCTTGGCGGAAGCTTTGAAAGTGTGGATCAGAATTCTGAGACCTGGCGAGTGTCTGGTCAGCTTGAAGAGGCGCAGTACCCGGGCTATCGACAGTATCTCGAGATACAGGCTGGATTTGGTGAGGAACTCGGTGTAAAAGCTGAGCGTGGCGGCCAAGTCTATCGCGTTCAATGGCGACACAGCGAATCTCTTCAGACTTGGGCTTATCTGCAATATATAGAGGATTACGAGACGAATTGATAAATTGGTTTCGATTGAAATTTAACTCGACGGTTCAAGGAAAGGATTTTCATCTTTCTTTTTCCATTTTAATTTTCATTTTTCATTTTTTTATTTTAAATTTTAGGTAGAATTAGGAAGATCAAGAATGCATCGATTTTTTTCAAATTTTTAATGGAAAAAAGAAATCATCGCGTTCCAACGTTCGCCATTATTATTAAATAAATAGAATATTAAAAATTTTATTCTTCGTTAAAAGATAAGAAAGTGTTTCGAAATTGTTTCGAAATTTTATGCAAATTACAGTTATTTTAAAATCGAAACGAAAAATAAAACGAAAACGAGGGAAGATTAACACGCGACTCTTGAAAGATCATTCGTAATTTATGTTTCGCGTGATACGTTTGGTAATCGCGTATTGATTTTTCTCGAAAAAAATGGACGTGGAACGTGGGGAGAAAAACTCCAACGACAAAGATTGGCGAAAGATTTTTCATTTGTACGTGAAACCCTGCACAAATCATAGATACTTGCGATGATCGATCGGCCAATTATTGAATCCCATTTATCAGGCGGTGGAAACTTCAATTGCTATGAATTAATAGAGAGATATTATCGCCCGAAAGAGGAAAAATTTTCGAGGGAAATTCGTCGATTATGCCTTATTATGCTCGATATTAACGAGATGAAATGTTCTACGATATTTTCGGACAGATGATCGTTCAATTCTACTAATTTGCATGAATCGTCTTTATGAAAATTAATGACTTTTAAATTTCAAATTTTTCAATCAATTTAAGAACATAATAATTTTAAGCTAATACGAAAGATTATATGTATAATTAAGTGGTTATTAAAAATTACGATTAAAAATTTTTCATACACATGTATTCCAAATTTTAACATTTTCTGATGTCGTTCTCGCGATTTTTTTTTTTTTTTTTTTAAGGCAA
>NW_006263460.1:664698-675280 GCF_000469605.1 Apis dorsata
GGACAATGTCGTTTTTGAAAGAAGAATTTGTATATTTAGGAGCAATTCGGCGTGATTGGATTGGTTTTGAGACTTGAGACGATATTCTTGAGCCATGCTAGTCTCAAACGGCAATCAGCATCATCCTATCTAAAAAGAATTATTGCAAACATCAGATTCCTGGGAAACAGTGGATTTTATGGATGGTATAGCCTTTTCAGTCTCGTTCTTGGAATTTTTCTTAGATTGTCGCTTAATCAAGGGGTTGATTCATAGTACAGATCCACAGTATACATCGCTTGTGTAGCCCACCAAAGATTTGCAATCTCAGAATATGAATCTTTTTGAAGAATTTTTTGAACTTTAGAAACTTTTTCAAATCTTTTGAACTTTTGAAATTTTCAGAACATTTCAAATCTTTTGTATTTTTGGAACTTTCTGAACTCTTGAACTGTCAGAATTTTTCGAACCTTTTCAATCTTTGGAATTTTTTGAACTCCTGAATTGTCAGAACCTTTCCAATCTTTTGAACTTTTGGAACTTTCAGAATATTTCAAACTTTTTGAATTTTTGGAATTTTCAGAACATTTCAAATCTTTTGAACCTTTGGAACTTTCAAAACTTGTCGAATCTTTTCAATATTTGGAGCTTTTTAAACTCCTGAACTATCAAAACCTTTCCAATCTTTTGAATTTTTGGAATTTTCAGAATATTTTAAACTTTTTGAATCTTTGGAATTTTTAGAACATTTCAAATCTTTTGAACCTTTGGAATTTTCAGAACTTTTCGAATCTTTTCAACATTTGGAGCTTTTTGAACTCCTGAACTGTCAAAACCTTTCCAATCTTTTGAATTTTTGGAACTTTTAGAATATTTCAAACTTTTTGAATCTTTGGCATTTTTAGAACATTTCAAATCTTTTGATCCTTTGGAACTTTCAGAATATTTTAAACTTTTTGAACCTTTTGGAACTTTCAGAACATTTCCAACCTTTTGAACCTTTGGAACTTTCAGAACATTTCAAATCTTTTGAATTTTTGGAACTTTCTGAACTCCTGAACTGTTAGAATCTTTCCAACCTTTTGAATCTTTAGAACTTTCAGAACTTTTTGAACTTTTTGAACCTTCAGAACCTTTAGTAATCTTTTTAATCTTTAAAACTATTTGAATTTAGAAATCTTCCTTGTAATCCTGAACTTTAGAACATCGTGAATTTAAAGATAAACGTAAACCTTCATTTGCATAACTTTACTTCTGATCGTCTTACAATAGAACTCATAATAACAATGACCTTTATAATAAATTGATTTTATTACTACATATCTAGAAACGAAATTGAAGAGCTAACAGAATATATGCCAAATACTTTTTCCAACCATTATAAATATTTCCTCCATACTTATTCAAACTGTTTTATCAAATAACAAGCCATCACAGGCCGTCCACTAATTTATCTCTGTTTAGTAACCCAATCCTAAAATTAACTTGTTAAACTGAAACGTATAAATTTGTTCACTGTCATAACTATACGCAAAAACTCTTTGTCTCAACCTAACATTGTTGGCGAATCACTTTTGCCCCCGTCACTAGCTCTAAAAAGATCATAATTATACCGTAAGCTTGCTTCGTCGTGTCACTCTTCCTTAAAGACATGTAAAAAAAACTCGCATAAAATCGTTCCATTCTCTCGATCCACCCACCAACTGTCAAAAGTTCGTTCAATTGAATAACCCACTCGATCGAATTATCGTCTCAAAAAATTATTCCATCATTTTCACATATTCGAAATATATTTAAAATTGATTAAACCAATCGTAGAGCAACGTACCAAGCATCGAAGGGTGATTTCGAGGGTGAACCACGCGTTGCACGCGTGCTCCGCGTAAAAGAGCAGGGGATAAGTACTAGGATCGTCGTCTTCATCTTCGTCTTCGTCGTCCCTCGATTGTTTCGTGTGACTCTTGAGACAAAAGCATAGCACCGAGAGGCAGATGAAAAGTATCGAGACGCACGCTACGCACTTGGCAGCGAAGGACGAGTACGGCTCGTCGAACAGTGCCCACATCCGTGCCCTCAACCTCTGCCATCCCGTCAACCTTGCCCCCTCGCCGTTCTCCTCGTCGAAACCGAAAAGTCGCGCGATCTGCTCGTCGCTCAGCCTCTCACCCTCCACGTCCAATTTGTCGAGGATCGCCAAAGTCGCTTGAGTGTCCCTGTGTCTGCTGTACGTGCTCCAACAGCATGGCTCCACCTGTAACCCGGAATCACGATCTCATCCCCGAGTTTATACTCGAAATTAATAGAGAAACTCTCTAGCATTTGTGCTGCAATATGGATGATGGATACTCTGGCAATGTGGCAGGAATATGGATGATGATCGTGGGCAACATCGAATATTTGCGAATAATAATATTTGTGTAATATTTGCGAATATTTGTGAATATTTGTGTAATAATTGTGAATTAATAAAACTTTACTTTAGTAGCTAGTATATCGAAGAGAGAGGTGAAATACAGGTTAATTTTAACGAACACAAGTCCATTTCCAGGAGAGAGGAAAGTAAGTAAATTAAATAAGTAAATTAAAATATAAAATAAAAATTTTCTTTCCCCTCTTTTGTTTATTTCGCAAAATATTGTTTAAGTATCAGCAATTTTCAATTTTTGTTTTTTTTTTTTTTGGTTTTTATAGAATTATTATCATTTATTAACGTTGCCTTAATTCTCTTGAGGCTTGTGGGGAAAAAAGAGGATTTGGACGAAGACGGTTAATTGATATTGATTGCGTCATTAATTAAGCAACGAAACGCAAACGGGTAAGTGAAAAACGCAGTTCTCGTTCATTTTCTTTGCTCCACATTTATTATTTGTATCTCTCTTTTTTTCTTTTCAAACGCTCTTTTTCTCGTTTGAGAACGTTTGATTGATTAATTTATATGATTCGAGGAATTTAAAGAAAAACGGAATAAAATTATTTCGTTTGTTTCGATTGAAAAATTATCGATATTTTTCGAGTACTGCTGAAGAGTGCCTCTTCGAGTAGAGATGGAACGTAATAAGATGAAATATTTGGGGAAAGAGGATGCATAAAGAAAATAAATCATTCGCGCGAGTAAATTTCGTGAACAATGAACCGTTTCGAAGAAAAATAAAAGAAACTCTTTTGTTCGTGCAATAAGTTAAAAGTTATTCTTTTTTGTCCAACTTTTGAAAGAAAATATTAAAATTTATATAATATAAAATTTTGAAAAAATATTAAGAAAGATGGCAAAAATTATTTGTTAAAATTAGGATCATCTGTACACGGCATGATAAAGTTCTTAATGAAATTTTTGATGATGAAAATATCAGAAATCAGTAAGTATACGAAATAACTCGATTTATCGAATAATATTTTGGAATTATTCCAATTATTTTCAAAAATTCGATATTTTCCAAGAATTGTTCGATTACGCGAGATACATAAATAACGTGGATACGGTGTTGGAGAAATATTTAATAGAATATAATCAGAACGTTGATAAAGTTTCGCGTGTACTAAACTAAAGATAAACGGGGGATAACTCATCATCGTTCTACAAAAGCCATCGATTTAATTTAATTAATGCGTTATTCGCGACATAAATGAATATTAAACGGAATAAATTTATTTCCATATCTAATTACAATTTATGCAAATTATTCAACTTTGGACAATGTTTTGTCATTTATGTTCTCATAAAATTATATCCCTTTTGTAATGAGAATGTTGGATCGATGTTTGCACGCGTGCAGTGTGATCATCGTAAAAGCATATTGAACAACGAAATAAGGAAAAATAAATTTAATTTTAAAAAAATTAAAACATATTCGATAAAAATTAAGAATTTTAATTAACCGTAATTATCATTTAAACAATCGAACTTTATGTTTATTATAAAATTATAGTAAGAAAAAGGAATCCTGTTATTATACATATAGATAAAAATATTTCAATAAACAAATTTATTAATTGGAAATTGAATTAATCATTCATCAAACCCGAAAAGCAATATTACGAACGAAGGAAAAATAAATTTAATTTTAAAAAAATTAAAACATATTCGATAAAAATTAAGAATTTGAATTAACCATAATTATCATTTAAACAATCGAACTTTATGTTTATTATAAAATTATAGCAGGAAGAAATTGAAAAAGGAATCCTGTTATTATACATATAAATAAAAATTTCAATCAACAAATTTATTAATTGGAAATTGAATTAATCATTCATCAAACTCGAAAAGCAGTATTACGAACGAAGGAAAAATAAATTTAATTTCAAAAAAATTAAAACATATTCGATAAAAATTAAGAATTTGAATTAACCGTAATTATCATTTAAACAATCGAATTTTATATTTATTATAAAATTATCGGAGAAAAAAATTGAAAAAGGGATGCTGGTATTATATATATACAGGTAAAAATTTCAATCAACAAATTTATTAATTGGAAATTGAATTAATCGATCGTTCATCAAACTCGAAAAGCAGTATTATTTCATAACCGATATATTCGGCATAACATTGATTACCTGTCCATTTCCTGGATACATAGCCACGAATACAAATGTATGCTTTGTTACCACTTTGAAAATGTCTCGTTCAAAATGCAGAAACCATGGAACCGCCATCGAGCTAACAGATCGGAAATGTTTGCCCTACGACAGCTCGTATTACACAAACATCTATTCTTGTCTTTGATTTTCCATTCAGATTCACTATATATTTAAGCTGCTGCCAATTGTCCAATAAATATCAAATCTCTTTCATCGATCAAATCGTCTGATGCGCTAATAACAACCATTTTCTTCTTTTTCTTCTTCTTCTTCTTCTATTGTTTTTGAGAACAGAATTATTATATGTTCCAATGTACGAAAGAATTTCATATAAAAATAGATGCGTAGAGCTGATTCTGCACGTGCAGAATATAAAATCGAGAAGAAAGAGCAACAACCGCTCTGTCTTCGTCATACCTCTTAGTCTCGCTCTATTTTTATCTTTCTTCATCCAATGCAAACTTTATCAATTACTTTCACAAACGAATCTCTATCTCGTTTCTTATATTTATCTCCGTCTTCAAAATCGTAATTTTCCAAAGATATTTTATAAATTAATATCTTAAATATCGAATAATCAAATTCAAAATTTTGACTTTCTCGAAATATTTACATATTTTAAGTACCATGATAGTAGTTGAAAATTTTGAATAAAGTTACTTTAAGTAATTATTTATAATGCTTGAATAATATTTACTCGTATCAAATTCAAAATTTCGACTTTCTCGAAATATTTATACATATTTTCAATTTTTAAGTACCACGATAATAATTGAAAATTTCGAATAAAATTACTTTAAATAATTATTTATAATGCTTGAATAATATTTACTCGTATCAAATTCAAAATTTCGACTTTCTCGAAATATTTATACATATTTTCAATTTTTAAGTACCACGATAATAATTGAAAATTTCGAATAAAATTACTTTAAATAATTATTTATAATGCTTGAATAATATTTACTCGTATCAAATTCAAAATTTCGACTTTCTCGAAATATTTATACATATTTTCGATCTTTAAGTATCATAATAATTGAAAATTTCGAATAAAGTTACTTAAGTAATTTCAGCCGTTTCTCATTACAATTATTTCCAATTATTATTTTACCCATCACTGTATCAAAAGATTTTTTTTATGTATAGATTCCTTCATATTTTCTCTTCTTTTTTTTTTCCACCTCTTCGATACAAGTGTATCTACGTAACTACAGATTTCCACAAAGCAGAATCGTTTCACGGTTGAGATAAAAGGTAATTGCAAACCTGATTAGAGTCCAGACCCCAGAAGTCGAGTTCCTCCTCGAAAAGTGGCCCGCAGACGTCTGTTGGGTAATGAAGTTTTCCCGTACGATAGTAATTCAATACTTGGGCGAAGACGCCCGGATGCCGGTCGTAAAAGTACTCGTTCAAAACAGGGTCGTAATTGACCAATGCCTCGGTTAAACGCGACAGCCTGGTCGCTGGTATTTTCCTCAATGTGGATTTGTAAGTCTCGTGCCGTACACCGCCAACGTTCAAGATCACACGGTCGTTCCATCTGCCGTCATCCAGTTTCCTCATCCTTCCCGATTCTCGTGGAACGCATGGTACGAGAAAATGCTCGAATGATAACGGATCCCAGCTCGCTTCAATGGTAACAGCTGTGAAATAAAATGATTTTAATGGAACGATACGTGCAAATTATTTTCTCGTAATATAATTTGTTTAACTTTTTTTCATCAATAATGTTTTAAACTATTTATTGAAACGATTAAACGATTGTGTTCAAAATTGTCATTAAAAATTTTGGAAAATGTTTCTTCGAAACTTGGTCAGTTTAGAATCTTTTTAAATAAAAATATCTCTTGCCAGATTGGATTAATTCTTTATTGTAATTCATGTGAAAAAAGAACGAGATTAGTATTATAAATCTCTTGGGAAAATCGATTGGTGAATAGGTTAAAAATAAGAATTATTTCACGAGGAAATATGCATCATCGTCGATTGTGCAATTTAAACGTTATATTTAATAGGTTTAATTTGTATTTCCTGGTTCGAAGAAATCTTTATTTTTTTCGAGGAATAATATTTTTTAAAGAAATAAATTCTTCTTTGAAAAATTCTTTATTGATTATTGATTACTTTATTGATTAAACTTATTCGATTAATTAAATAATAATAATAAGATTAAAATCGTTTTCTTTTCCCAAATTTTTTCCAAAAATTTAATCTACTTTCTACGTAATAAAATATATATATACACACGCGACACAAAGAATGTAGGATATTTATATAATATATTTCGGAAGGTATTTTTATTTTTGGAATTTACATTTCTTGCTATTTGCTCAAATATTTTATGAAAATATTATCCTGATTAATTTTAAGAAATACTCATTTTATTTTAATATTATACCAAATAATAATATTTAAAATTCAAATTTTGTAAATAATTCATACATACACTTGTAGAAAAACGGATATAGATAAGTTTAAAACAATATTACTCTAATATTATTATATTTTAACAAAATCCTTGTTACACAACCACATTTCATCGATAAAAATCACATTTTCATCATCAGGCACTAATACGAATGTTAGAATTATATTTCCACAAAATTTAATCAATAAGATATAAAATAATAATCTTTACATATAATTTATTTATTATATGTATATAATAATTTCATTTCTCGATCACATTGTTGTTTTAGTAAGCGTAAGTAAAATTTTATAATACACTCGAGAAATAATTTAATCGAAATTAAAAGAAAAATATATATTCACTTCGCACCTCGACACGATACCGATGGAGAGAATATTGACGATTCTCCACGGTCGAAGAATTCGGAGAGGAATAACCGAACAGCACGAGTTCTATAAATTCGACTCTGTTTATTTATGTGGCCAACCGCGAACGTCGTGTTACCATCGAATCGCGAAGCGACGAAATCGATCCATTCCGGATACGAGATGGAAAATATTTGCTTTCCTATCAAAGAGTCGTTCATTCTTCATTCATGTGAAGATTAAATGTTAATGTGCACATTTCATGGCATTGTAAAATATTGTTTTAACTATGGTAGAAGAAGTATAGAATATACTTAAAATTCAAGGCACTTTTTTATTCACTATCTCCATTATTATTAAGATATCACTCTCAATATTGATTTATATTTATAATACGTATAAATTATTACGAAACAGATAATTGAAGTTTTAAAATATTGGAAGCAGCGAAGGATTTCACAAATGATTCTTCGATAGAAGATTTTTTGATATTTAGGTTTTGAAATTCGTCTCTATTTCTGTTGGTTCTTGTTGAATCAATACTACAATTTAAATTCTCTATTTCTAAGTAATCTTTTGCATTGAAATGTTAGAATATCGAGATATTTTATATTATATTTACATTACGATATTTAACATAGATAAAAATGAAATATGAATTTCATATTTTTTACATTACAAAGATTGAGATATATCAGAATCTCGAATTTTGAATGAAATACAAGACAAAGAAAATAAATAGAGGAATAAATAGTATATTCATATAAAAATTCAGCGCTATTTTTTCTTAAAATATTTCACTAAATACTCATACATAATTTTTAACTTTTTTTTTGTTTTATCGTGTAAAGATATAATAAAATAACGTTAATTCCACGATTTCTATTTGATTTTTAGAACTTATTTATATAAACTAAATATATATATTTTTAATTATAGTACAAAAAATAAAACCTTAATTTTCAATAAGAAATAATGATAATAGATAATAATTTTTATAGTTAAAAAATTTATATTAAACAACATTTCATTACTATTTTTGAGAAATGATAACGATAATATGGATAATATGGAAATTTTAGAGAAAAAATAATCTCAAAAATGAAAATAAATAACATTTTAAACAAACGGTTAATAAACCGCAATATAATTATTATATTACATGTTTTACATAAATTTTATTTACATTGATGAATATACTATCTTTACTACTACAAATTCTTATTGTTAATACGCTTTATACTAAATAATAATAAAATTTAAATTAAAAAGAGAAAACATTAGTTCGTCAATCTAGTTATTTTCAAATATAAATCCGTAAAAGGAATTAAAAGTAACCCACGTGGATGAAGTTTATAAGGAATTAATGTTTTATCACAAAGATCAAGCTTGAAATTACGAAGAATATTTATTAATCCAATTTTTGTTTGATATACGGCAAATCGTGCACCTGGAACAAAATTCTAATTAATACCATATTATTATCATTATTTTTCTATTATATTATCTTTGATTTCAAATTTTTGTTGCACATGTCTACCAATGCAATTTCTCGGTCCGTGTCCAAAAGGTAAAAAATGCATAGGATGTCTTTGTTTTATCTTATCCTCTGAAAATCTTTCAGGATCAAATTTTTCTGGATCTGGATAAATGTCTGGGTCGTTATGAATGGCGTAAGTGGGTATCCATATTTTTAATCCTTTCGGAATTGTCACTTTATTATTTTCAAAAGTATAATCGTCAATTAATTCTCTATTCAAAAATGGCAAAGATGGATATTTTCTTAGAGTTTCTGTAAATATAAAAAGAAATATAAAAGGGAACGTAAAATTATGGATAATTATTCAAAGTATTAATATGTTATTCAAAGTATTAATGGGACATTAATACTTTTGAAGATTTTAATGAGCAAAACGAGTGAAAATTAATTTAGTAAAATGAAGAATATTAAATATATCAACTATCATTTCTAGGATTGACATTTCAAATTCTTCAATATTCTCGCGAATATTAATACTTGCTATAAAGTGAAATATAAATAAAAATAATTATGCACGTAAACAAACGAAATTTAAATCTTGATTTGAAAGTTAGAAATTACAAAAATTTAAAAAAACTGTTCAATAGTATTCACCTTGAAAAACTTTTCCCAAATATTCCATTTCCTTTATGGTTTCGTATCTCCATTCTCCGTCATTTTTTGCTGCGAATTNNCTTGATTTCTTTTCGTAACTTGTCCTGAATATCAGGATTCAAAGCTAATTCATAAAGAGCATTGCTAATCGTTGATGATGAAGTTTCGAAACCGGCAACAAAGAAAATAAATGCTTGTGCCGCCAAAAATTCATTTGTTACTTCTAAAATAAGATAAAAAGAAGTAGAGAAATAGATAATATATTAATTTTTGAATACAGAATAATTATAAATATTATTATAAACACACAAAGACTAATATCTTTTCTTTCAGAAAAAAGTTTTTCCATTTAAAATTATTAAGATTTACTTTAGTAATAATTAAGTACATGCGATACGACTCAATTTTAAGCAATTATCGTTAAAAATAAAATATTTAAATAACTCTGTAAAACAAAGTCAATTGATAACTTCATTTTCCCCCTCCCCCTTTTTTTTATTTAAACAAGCAATAAATAAACTTGAAATAAAAAGAAGAATAAGTATTAAAAAAAAGATACTAGAATTATGAATTTCTTTTATAAACTTTTTTTCTATGTGATAAATCTATAGTAACTAACCAAGGCCAATCTTTTCTGGATGTTTCTTAAGATCTAAAAGTATATTCATAAAATCGGGCCTAAAGAGATTGTTCTTCTCTCTGTATTCCAGTGTTTCTCTCGTTAGTTTTATAATTTTTTCCGCCATTTCGTCTGTCGGCCATAAATAAAGAATATAATTGTACAGTCGCGGCATAAATTCTCTGATTCTATGTTTTATTATTCTTGCGTAATTTGTAGCGAAAACAGATTTTCCAACCCGTCGAAATTCGCTCTCTTTTTCTGACAATGAGTTCATGTCTACGCCAAAACCACAGCTTCCAACGACATCTGTGGTATATCTGGCAGCAACTTCTCGTACATTGATAGGTTCTCCTTTTTTTACTAAGCTATCCACATAACTTACGAGATGCATAGAACTCTCAAGAATCAAGGAAAACATTCCTCTAAGTTTATTGGCAGTAAATACTGGTGTAAGATGAATTCTTAACGGTCGCCATCTTTCTGCCTCT
>NW_006263460.1:675368-680664 GCF_000469605.1 Apis dorsata
AAAAAGATGTTGAGATATTGGTTCTCCCTGAAATATTAAACACATTAAAAAAACTAAATATTATTTATTTAGAATATGTTTTTGTCTGTTATATCTTCAATAATTATTTATTATTTATTCATTTTCTTATTTTTACTTAGAAATAAAAAATGTTCTTTATTTATATTGTAGAATAGTTATAAAAATTGTCAGGATATCATTTATAAAAATGGAAAGTTATCATAAAGTATAATTAAAATATGTCGCATATAGATAAAAAATGAATTTGTATTAATTACACTAATTTCGTTTTCTATTTTTATTTTTTTTTTAATTATTTACTCGAATAAAATATCAAACACAGCACGAATTGTAAGAAAGAATAAATATTTATTATTTATTATTTTATTAACTTTATTAACTTTATTTATTATTTATTATTTATTATTTATTATTATTTATTATTATCTTGAAACTATGTACAGTATTATTTTTACTTTACTTACTGAGACTATTGGCAATAATCCTCGATTCATGATTTTAGAGAAATCTTTAATCAAGATAGTTTTTATGAGATCTGGATCTTTGATAATTAATTGAGGTGTTCTTGTTGTAAATATTCCAATTATAGATTCGTTCTTATATTCATGATACATCTTTGTAAGAAATTGTGACATTGATTCTTTTCCTAATAGTACCTTCTTCATATTGCCAAATCCTAGCAAAGGTTCTGGTCCAGATATTCCACGATTTTTCCAAAAATGATTATTAACCGTTAAATAATAATAGAGCGCAATAAGTGTTATTACTATTCCACAAAAAATTTCTAAACTAACATACATTTTTTAGGTTTTATTTGTATTATGCGAAAGAGAAAAATTAATTTATTACTTTAAATTTTTATTTTAATATTTTTATTACTTTAAAATTAATTTAGATAATTTTTTTCAATGTTGTTATCGAAATTGTGTCAATATTTTGAATAATAGATGATTAATTATAAATTATATTTTTTTGATGTTATACACGGAAGAATATTAAAATGGAGAATATTCTTACTACTTTATTTCTTGTAATCTTTTAAAATCATAACAACTACAAAAGTAAGTCTTAAATGTTTTTCACTTTGCATGTTAATTAATATAAATTTTATTTGGTAAAAAGTATGTTAAACTTTAATTATTTTTTTGTTCACGACAAATGTTTTGTTCACAAATAATGTCGCTCTAGGACTGATGTTATACTAATCATCGAGCATATTTTATATATTTGGTAAACGATAATAAGTCAAATTTGTTTAATTTTATTTTCAAATATTACGATAATATGGGAGAAGATATGAAATGTATGAATATTGATCTTGAATCTTTAATAAGATTTGAAAATAGTATGATAAAATGCATAAACTTATTATAATTACAATGTATCATATTTTGTGGGTTCATCGATGAATTATATTGCCAATTTCAATAATTTTTAAATTATGTTACCAAGAATTTGAAGAATATATACTTATGTATACATCCAACGTTATTACTACTTATAATTTTCGACTTTATTTATTTAAAAATCTTTTTCTCATGATTTATTGCACTATATAATATATATAATATATGTATTATATAATATTAAATATAATATATATAATTTATATAAATTATATTTATTTTTTGCAACTTTTATGTATCAAGAAATCTGTTATTAAAAATGCTTCTCAGTATTCTAAAATATACATGTAAAATATATATGTAGTATTTGTATTGGAATTAATGCATTATTATATAAATTTTATTTTATTATTTATACTTCGCATATAATAATTTCTGATGCTAGTAATAAAATGTGATAATTGTTTATTCAAGTGAAATATACAATGTATACAATGTATGTGAATATTCAATACTATTCAAACATGAAGTATGATGTTATCGTTCTCACTAAAGTATAACATTAAGCGATCCAATCATAGGCGAGCACTTTGTAATTTTCAAATAGATAAGATAAATTATCATTTTTACGTTAATCATGGTAAATTGCAGAATACGTATGAAACGTTATTTTTCCTAAATGTTAAATTTACTAATATTTCAAAATTAAGGTTAAACATGTGGGACAATTTCGTATCTGAAAGTCGATTACTTGAAACAGGTTTATTATCATTTGACATTTGGTTATCAATATCCGATAACAATGTTAAAATCATTGATTCAACGACACAAATATATTGATTTTGATATTTTTTTAAAAAATAAAAACATTTTTATTTTTTTAAAACGAAACGTAACGTAGTTTTGTTGTATGCAATGTTATATATTAATTAACATATATTGTAACACAATTTAAATTTATATTGTTATATTATGAAATTCTATTTTATATATTTTATATAATTCTGTTTATATATATATACATTATACTTTTGTCAAATTGAATCAATATAATATAGACATAATATAACTTTTATACACATCAAATGTATAATTTACAGAAGAACATTATTATGTATATATTATTTTATTTCTCGACCATATTTCCATTTTAAAATATTGTATAATTCTAATGCATTCGAAAAATAATTTTATTCGAATTTAACATATGTCGAAATTTATTTCGAAACAGTACAGTGGTGAAAAAAAAATGTCAAGGAATCTTCGTAGTCTATCAAGGAATTCGGGAAAGAAATAAATTTGATTTTCTATAAATTTAATTTTGCTTATTTATATTCATATATTATATCTGTTCATCGATTGCGAAATCGATCCATTTGGAATACGAGTTGAAAAATATTCGTTTTCCTATCAAAAAGTTATTCATTCTTCATTTAGATATAAATTAAATTAAATTAACTGAATGTTATTTTATGCATTTTATAATTTCAAATATATTTCAAATTTAAAGTATCGTTTATTACAAGTACAAATAAAGTGGATACTTAATATGCAAAATATTTTATTCAATATCTCAAACACAAGATCTCCCTTATTGTTTTAATAATAAAACTAGATATTATTGATTCATAAACACATATATAAATTATTGAAATAAATAACTATTGTGAAACAAATAACAGAAAATATTTGAAAAATTGCAATTATTGAAAGATTTGATAGAAGAATTTTTCATAGTATATTTCAAAATTTGGTCCTAATTCTGTTTAATTTCTGAATTAATGCAATATCGTTTAAATTTCATTGCTATTTCCGAGCAACATTTTGCGTTAAAACATTCTTATTGTATATCAGGATGTACTATACATAAAAATTGTATAGTTTAGTATAGATCAAAATAATAATTTTTAATTTTATTTTGGCAAAACCAAATAAACAAGAAAAAAAATAGTTTTAAAATAAGAATTGATTATCAGCGCTATCTATTAAAAACGACAGACATTTTTAATGATACTCTAATGATATTTCGAACGAAATAATTTTCAATCTTTTTCCTGTTTTACCATATTATTATGGTAGAGAAAATATAAGAAAATTATAAGTAGACATTAATTCTTCGATTTTTATTTGATTTAAATTTGAATCTATGATTTTAAAAAATCATTTAAATTTATTTGTATAAATCAAATATGTATATTCTAATTATAAATACATATTATTCAGAAAATAGAATGTCATTTAAAGTAATAAAATATTTTTGATATCATTATAGTGAATGTTTTTATGAAGCGTTAATGAATAAAGTTTAAGAAAAAATAATTTCAAAAATAACACATTAAATAAATCACAAGAATAACAATAATGTTACATATGTTACATATGTTGTACATATATTTCATTTATATTGTTGAATATACTATCTCTACTACTATACATTTTTATTGTTAATGCATTTTATGCTAAATAATGATAAAGTTTAAATTAATAAAGAGAAATTATTAATTCGTCAATCTAGTTATTTTTAAATATAAATCCTTAAAAGGAGTTAAAACTAATCCACGTGGATGAAATTTATAAGGAATTAACGTTTTATCGCAAACATCAAGCTTGAAATTACGAAGAATATTTATTAATCCAATTTTTGTTTGATATACGGCAAATCGTGCACCTGGAACAAAATTCTAATTAATACCGTATTATTATCATTATTTTTCTATTATATTATCTTTCATTTCAAATTTTTGTTGCACATGTCTACCAATGCAATTTCTTGGTCCGTGTCCAAAAGGTAAAAAATGCATAGGATGTCTTTGTTTTATCTTATCCTCTGAAAACCTTTCAGGATCAAATTTTTCTGGATCTGGATAAATATCTGGGTCGTTATGAATGGCGTAAGTGGGTATCCATATTTTTAATCCTTTCGGAATTGTCACTTTATTATTTTCAAAAGTATAATCGTCAATTAATTCTCTATTCAAAAATGGCAAAGATGGATATTTTCTTAGAGTTTCTGTAAATATAAAAAGAGATATAAAAGGGAACGTAAAATTATGGATAATTATTCAAAATATTAATATGTTATTCAAAGTATTAATGGAACACTAATACTTTTGAAGATTCTAATGAGCAAAACGAGCGAAAATTAATTTAGTAAAATGAAGAATATTAAATATATCAACTATCATTTCTAGCATTGACATTTCAAATTCTTCAATATTCTCGCGAATATTAACACTTGCTATAAAGTGAAATATAAATAAAAATAATTATGCACACGAACAAACGAAATTTAAATCTTGATTTGAAAGTTAGAAATTACAAAAATTTAAAAAAACTATTCAATAGTATTCACCTTGAAAAACTTTTTCCAAATATTCCATTTCCTTTATGGTTTCGTATCTCCATTCTCCGTCATTTTTTGCTGCGAATTNNTTTGATTTCTTTCCGTAACTTGTCCTGAATATCAGGATTCAAAGCTGATTCATAAAGAGCATTGCTAATCACTGATGACGAACTCTCGAAACCGGCAACAAAGAAAATAAATGCTTGTGCCGCCAAAAATTCATTTGTTATTTCTAAAATAGGATAAAAAGAAGTAGAGAAATGGATAATATATTAATTTTGAATACAGAATAATTATTATTATAAATATTATTATAAACACACAAAGATTAGTATCTTTTCTTTCAGATAAAAGTTTTTCCATCTAAAATTATTATGATTTATTTTAGTTAAGTATGCATATGCGATTAGCTCAATTTTAAACAATTATATCTTTAAAAATAAAATATTTAAAGAACTCTGTAAATCAAAGTCAATTAATAACATTATATTTTTTTTTCCTTTTTTTTATATTTAAGCAAGGACAATAAATAAACTTGAAATAAAAAGAAGAATAAGTATTAAAAAAAAGATACTAGAATTATGAA
>NW_006263460.1:680864-681380 GCF_000469605.1 Apis dorsata
GCGTGATAAATCTATAGTAACTAACCAAGACCAATCTTTTCTGGATGTTTCTTAAGATCTAAAAGTATATTCATAAAATCGGGCCTAAAAAAATTGTTCTTCTCTCTGTATTCCAGTGTTTCTCTCGTTAGTTTTATAATTTTTTCCGCTATTTCGTCTCTCGGCCATAAATAAAGAATATAATTGTACAGTCGCGGCATAAACTCTCTGATTCTATGTTTTATTATTCTTGCGTAATTTGTAGCGAAAACAAATTTTCCAACCCGTCGAAATTCGCTCTCTTTTTCTGATAATGAGTTCATGTCTACGCCAAAACTACAGCTTCCAACGATGTCTGTGCCATATCTGGCGGTAACTTCTCGTATATTGATAAGTTCTCCTTTTTTTACTAAACTATCCACATAACTTACGAGATGCATAGAACACTCAAGAATTAAGGAGAACATTCCTCTGAGTTTATTGGCAGTAAATACTGGTGTAAGATGAATTCTTAACGGTCGCCATCTTTCTGCCTCT
>NW_006263460.1:681446-685179 GCF_000469605.1 Apis dorsata
GAAAAGATGTTGAGATATTGGTTCTCCCTGAAACATCGAATACATTAAAAAAAACCAAATATTATTTATTTAAAATATTTTTTTGTCTGTTATATCTTCAATAATTATTCATTATTTATTCACTTTGTGAAATGTTCTTTATTTGCATTATAGAATAATTGCAAAAATTGAAAAGATTTCTATGAAAATGGAGAGTTATCTTAAGGCATAATTAAAATATGTCGAATATATATAAAGAATGAATTTGTATTAATTATACTAATTTTGTTTTCTATTTTTTTTTCTTTTTAATTATTTACTCGAATAAAATATCAAACACAAATTCTAAAAAAATTTATTTAATATTATCTTACCATATACAATAAACTTATATCTAAACCATATACAGTATTATTTTTACATTACTTACTGAGACCATTGGCAATAATCCTCGATTCATGAATTTTGAAAAATCCTTAATCAAGACAGTTTTTATGAGATCTGGATCTTTAATTATTAAAGCAGGTGTTCTTGTTGTAAATATTCCAATTATAGATTCGTTCTTATATTCGTTGTATATCCTTGTGAGAAATTGTGACATCGATTCTTTTCCTAACAATACGTTCTTTGTATTGCCAAATCCTAGCACAGGTTCTGGTCCAGGTATTCCACGATTTTTCCAAAAATTATTATTAACCGTTAAATAATAGTAGAGAGTAATAAGCGCTATTACTATTCCACAAAAAATTTCTAAACTAATATACATTTTTTAGATTTTATGTATTATGCGATGCAAAGAATTTATATTTTTTGAATTAGCAATATGATTTAATTAAATATTATTTATATAATATTTTTTAAATAATTTTGTTATCAAAACTATTGATATTTTAATGAAAGTGTTATTAAAATGTAATAAAATTTTTTGATTTTATAAAAAATAAAATGAAGAATATTCGAATATTTTTTTTGTAATTTTTTTATCATTAAATTAATTAATATATTTAAATCATTACTAAATTAATTTATAAGAATTTATTATTTATTGTATTAATTATTTTATGAATTATTTGAGAATTACACTAAAACTGATTGTTTCTATATTTGTTTAAACAAGAACTGTTTGACTTTGTTTAACTGATACTAACTTTGTTTAACTGATACTATTAACCTTAGAACGTTACTTAAATACTAAACATAATCAATTTATTATCATTAAAATTTTCTTTTTAAAGTAAGTACATTGTTTTTAAATTGTAAGTATTGACAAGTATTTGACAAAATAGATTTGAATATTGATATTTTTAGTTAAATGGAATGTATTATAATAAAAATATATAAACTTTATGATTATGATTAATACTATCTTTATGAATTAAAATCAATGAATTGTGTTGCTAATAATTCGATAATTTTTGAATTATGTTATGAAGAATTTGAAGAACATGTATTTACGTATACATCCAATATTATTATTGCTTATAATTTTCGACTTTATTTATTTAAAAATTTTTATTTCGTGATTTATTGCGTTATAATTTAAATAAATTGTATTTATTTTTGGCTATTTTTATGTATGAAGAGATCTATTATTAAAAATGCTTCTCAGTATAGTTAAATACATATGTAAAATATATATGTAGAACATGTATTCGAATTAATGCATTATTAAACTTTATTATATTATTTATATCTCATATACAATAGTCTCTGATGCTAATAATAAAATATGATAATTATTCATTTATAATATTTGTACAAATGAAATATGCAATGTATGTGAATATTTAGTAGTACTATTCAAACATGATGGATTATTTTATCTTTTTCACTAAGCCATTATCCAATCATTAGACTTCAAGATTTTAGGATAAGATAAATTGTTATTTCTACATTAATTGTAGTAAATTGCAGAATATTTACAAAGCGATTTTTAATCATTTTTAAAATAAATTTAAATATTATATTTATGAATATTTCAAAACTAAATGTAAATATGTCAGATCAGTTATATCTGAAAGTAGATCACTTCGAATAGACTTATTATTATTTGATATTTAATATTCGATAACGATATTAAAATCATTGATTCAACGATTAGCTACATAAATATGTAGAAATCGTTAATAATTTTGATATTTTTTTAAAAAATGAAAAACATTTTTATTTTTAGAAACAGAACGAATTAGTTTGCATGTAATATTGTATATTAATAAACAATAATAATATTGACTATATTAGGACATACTATATTATGACACACTATATTATGACACAATTTAAATTATTATTATTAATATATGATATTTTATTTTTTACAATCTATTATCATATTCAACATATAATCAATATATAAATTAAATAATCTGAGTAAATATTTCGTAAATCCATACATATTTGATTATACAAAATTATAAAATAAATTTAAAAAAAAGAATAACAATAACTTTACAGTTAATTAAATAATTATATCGAAAGAGATGCAAATGAAATTAAAATGTTTTATTACAAATATAATTTTAAATTTCAAGTTACAAGTAATTTCATTTGATAATATTTAAATCCAAGTTTTGTAAATAATTCATTTATATTTTTAAAAAAAAAAGATATTAAAAAAAAAGATAGAAGAATTGAAAACAATATTCTACTGTCTTTATTTTCAATAAAATCTTTAATACAAATTATCAAATATATACATGCATATATATGTTAAAACACATTATTATATATCAGTATATACTATAGATAAAAATTGTATAGTTTTACATAGATAAAAATATAATTTTTATATTTTTTACATTGAAGATTAAAATGCATTGCAATTTCGGAAAAGAAATGAAATCCTTTGATATCCTGTATCTGCAGTCATACAATAAAAATAAGTATGGAAAAAGAGAAAAAAAATGAAGAAAGACAGAAATGTTATAAAAATTGAGAAATTTTCATCTCTAACAAGACAAAATCAAATAAACAAGGGAAAAAATAGTATTAAAATAAAAATTGATCGTTAGCGCCATCTTTCGTTGTCACTAAAATGACAAACATTTCTAATGATATTCTAATGATACTTCTAATGAAATAATTTTCAATCTTTTTCCTGTTTTATCATATTATTGAGAAAATATAAGAAGACCTTACTAAGTAGATATTAATTCTTCGATTTTTATTTGATTCTTGAAATCTATTTGTATAAATCAAGTATGTATTTTTTAATTGTAAATACAAAAAATAGAATGTCATTTAAAGTAATAAAATATTTTTAATATCATTATAGTAAATGTTTTTATGAAGTTCTGATGAATAAAGTTTAAAAAAAAATAATTTCAAAAATGAAAATAGATAATACTTTAAATAAATAACAAAAATAATTGTAATATTACATATGTCATATGTTGTACATATATTTTATTTATATTGTTGAATATACTATTTTTACTACTATAGATACTACTAGATTACTATAAATTTTTATTGTTAATGCTAAATAATGATAAAGTTTAAATTAATAGAAAGAATTATTAATTCGTCAATCTAGTTATCTTCAAATATAAATCCGTAAAAGGAATTAAAAGTAATCCACGTGGATCAAGTTTATAAGGAATTAATGTTTTATCGCAAACATCAAGTTTGAAATTACGAAGAATATATATCAATCCAATTTTTGTTTGATATTCGGCAAATCGTGCACCTGGAACAAAATTTTAATTAATACCGTATTATTATCATTATTTTATATTATTTATATATATATATA
>NW_006263460.1:685486-689247 GCF_000469605.1 Apis dorsata
TTTGATTTTAAATTTTTGTTGTACATATATACCAATGCAATTTCTTGGTCCATGTCCAAAAGGTAAAAAATGCATAGGATGTCTTTGTTTTATCTCATCCTCTGAAAATCTTTCAGGATCAAATTTTTCTGGATCTGGATAAATATCTGGATCGTTATGAATGGCGTAAGTGGGTATCCATATTTTTAATCCTTTTGGAATTGTCACTTTATTACTTTCGAAAGTATAATCGTCAATTAATTCTCTATTCAAAAATGGCACAGATGGATATTTTCTTAAAGTTTCTATAAGAAGAAAAATTAAAAAATGTAAGAATTATTTCAATCAAAATATTAATATTTTATTGAGATATTTTGAAGAATTGATTTAGTAATCAATATATACAAAGTTGATGTATAAAAATGTTGATGTGAATGAATGTTGTTGATCAGATTTATTTATTAAACAATTTATGTTTGCATTAGATAATGCAAGATAAAGAATATAAAAATTTTTATGTTTTGTTTCATCTTTATCGATTTTGCAAAGCTTCTTGTTCCACATTAACATGAACGTTTTAATTCTTAGATAGTGAAATGTAAATAAAGATTTCAAATATACATATATATCAACAAATTAAAATTTGAACATTCATTTGGAAAAATAAAAAAATTACATTTGAAAAAACTTGCGGTATTTACCTTGAATTACTTTTTCCAAATAATCCATTTTTTTAATGGTTTCATATTTCCATTCTTCATCGTTTTTCGATTCAAATTCTTTAATCTCCTCTCGTAATTTATGCTGAATATCAGGATTCAAAGCGAGTTCGTAAAGAGCATTGCTCATCAATGTTGAAGAAGTTTCAAAACCAGCCGTGAAAAAAATAAATACTTGAGCCGCTAATAATTCATTTGTTATATCTATAAAAATAGAAAATGGATAGCATATTAATTTTTGTATGTAGTATGCAGTAATATGTTTCCAAGAAAATAAAAACCTATTATTTTATTATATAAAAATGTTACCATTCAAATTTAATTTTAAAATTATCATATTAGCAGTTAGTTCAAAATATTAATAATTATATAAAATATTAATAATTATATAAAAAAGTATAAAATATTAATAATTATTTTCTAAGAAACAATTGAAATTAATGATCATTTTATCTCTCTTTTTTTTTGATATTTAACTATAGCAACATTAAGTTTAACATAATAACGTAACTTTTTTAACAGTAAATATTAAAAGAAGAAAGAATATCGATAAATTGTGAATATTTTGTTTATAAATTCTACATTATTTTTGTATAGAAAATCTATACTAACCGAAATTAATTTTTTCTGGATGATTCTTAAGTTCTAATATTATATTCATAAAATCAGGTCTAAAGATATCATACTTTTTTCTATATTCTATTGTCTCCTTCGTTAGTTTCAGAATTTTTGGCGATATTCTATCTAATGGCAATATATAAAGAAGAAAATTGTACACCTGTGGCGTCAATTCTCTGATTCTATCTATTATTATTTTCTGGAAACTTGTGTTAAAGATACTTTTTCCAAGTCGCCGAAATTCGCTTTCTTTTTCTGACAATGAATTCATTTCTACGCCAAAACCACAGCTACCAACGACATCTGTGGTAAATCTAGCGGCAACTTCTCGCACATTGACAGGTTCTTCTTTCCTTACTAAGGTATCCATATAGTTTACGAGTTGCTTAGAACATTCGTGAATCAAGTAGAACATTCCTTTAAGTTTGTTACTTGTAAATCCTGATGTAAGATGTTTTCTTAATGGCTGCCATCTTTTTGCCTCTAAAGCAAAAAGATGATGGGATATTGGTTCTCCCTGAAACATTGAACACATTAAAAAATCCAAACATTATTTATTTAGAATATTTTTTTTATAGTATGTTATATCTTCAATAATTATTCATTATTTATTCACTTTGTTATTTTTATTTAGAAATAAAAAATATGTATAACATTCTTCGTTTAGAATATAGAATTGTTATAAAAATTGAAAACATATCAATTAAACATATCAATGAAAATGAAAATTTATTATAAGATAATATTAAAATATGCTTATAGATAAAGAAAAAATATTCTCATATAGATAAAGATTAATTAGATTAGATTTCATTTTCAATTTACTTCCTTTTTTTCTTTTTCTTTTATCTATTTACTTGAATAAAATAAATACAAACATAGCACAAATTGTAAAAGAGAATAAATATCACTTTATTTATTTATTATTATTTTGATTATTTTATTATTATCATTATATACAGTATTATTTTTCTACTTACTGAGATAATTGGCAATAATCCTCTATTCATGAATTTTGAAAAGTCTTTAATTAAGACAGTTTTTATGAGATCTGGATCTTTGATGATCAAAGCAGGTGTTTTTAGTCTAAATATTCCAATCATTGGTTCGTTCTTATATTCGTTGTACATCCTTGTGAGAAATTGTGAAATCGATTCCTTTCCAAATATTACATTTTTCATACTGCCGAATCCCAAAATGGGTTCTGGTCCAGGTATTCCACGATTTTTCCAAAAATTATTATTAACTGTTAAATAGTAGTAAAACGTAATAGCAATAAGCGCTATTCCACAAAAAATTTCTAAATTAATATACATTTTTTAGATTTTGTATATTATGTAATAGGAAGAATTAATTCGCTATCTTCTATAAATTGGCAATAACGTTTAATCAAATATCACTTAATTTAAATAATTTTATTCAATTTTATTATATAATATTTTAAACAACGTGTCATAATCAGATATTTGATATTTTTGATTAAAAAACAAGAGAATTTCTTATTATTTTTTGTAATTTAAATCATGATTATGAAATTAACTTTTAAGAATTTTTTATTTTCTTCTATTAATTATTTTATGAATTTTATTTGAGAGCACATTAAAACTATGATTACTTCTTTATATCTGTTTAAATAAGAACTATCGAAACAATGTGTGATTAGTGACTAGTTAATAACCTACGAATATGGTTTATGTACTATATACGAAGGATGACGAGCCAAAATTATTATCTTTAATGTTTTTAACTTATTGCGATAAAATACGTGTAAATGTAAATTTTGATTTTTGGATGGAAGGTATTAAAATGAAAATAAAATATATTATAATTATATTATCATATTTTGTGAATTCATTATGTGACTAATTTTAATAATTTTGAATTATGTTATAAAAAAAAGTTTCTATTTGATACGTATATTTACGCGTATTTATATTTAACGTTTTTGCTGGTTATTTTAATTTTCATTCATTCAAACAATATTTTTTATGATTTTTCGTGTTACAAATTCAAATAAATTTTGTTTATTTATCGATAAATTACGTAATAAATATTTCTTATAAATTCTTTTAATATTTTTCTAATAAAATATATGTATGTATGTAGAATATATTCGAATTTGTGTATGTTAATTATATGCATGTGATAAGTTAATTATATCTTTTACATGATAATAATAACCTCACGTGATAGCGAATTATGATAATTGTTATGATAATTCATAGTATTCATAGTGTTTGTAAGGTATACAATTTTTATCAAATATTATCAAATGTTATCAAATATTATCATTCAGATATAACGGATAATTTCGCTGACAACTTTACAACTTTATTTTTTATTAAAGATACTTTTTATTAAAGAACATGATGTTAAAAATATCAAATCGTAGACGTAGATTCATGAATTTCAGAGCCAAGATGAATTATCATTTTTTTTTTTTTT
>NW_006263460.1:689502-693086 GCF_000469605.1 Apis dorsata
ACTACTTGTTAATATTTAAAAAATAAGATTAAACATAATGTTATATGCGTAACATCTGATTATTTGAACAAACTTGTTAATATTTAAAAAATGAAATTAAACATAATGTTATATGCGTAACATCCGATTATTTGAACAAACTTATTATTATTAATATTAATAAAATTAATCAAAATCATTGAAAACAATGTTTATTCGTTATATACATATGTACATGAGAATTTGATTAATTTTGTCATTTCTTAAAAAAAAAAATCTCTTCAAAGCGAAACATAATTTGAGAACAACGTTGCATCGTGTTAATATATAATGATATATATTGCAAGATAATTTAAATTATTATCAATACTACATTTCATTTCTATGTCTTATCATCATATTCAACGTGTACAAATTAAAGAATTCTTCCGAATAAATATTTATAAAGTTTAGATATACGATTATATGTGATTACATATTTGATAATTATAAAATAAATTTTTATAAAAAAAAAACGAATGTAATTAATTTTCCAACTTAATTACATTCAAATATAAACCTGTTATTGGCATTAAAAGAGACGTAAACGGATTAACTTTGTAAGGAATTAACGTTTTATTGCAAACGTGGACCTCGAAATTACGAAGAATCTTTATTAATCCAATCTTTATTTGGTATATCGCAAATCGTGCACCTGAAAACCGAAAATATTAGAGTTAAATATATTGAAATATATATATAGAAACTACTTAATGTATGCATACGTTATCATGCATTTAATATATCTATTATATTAATATATAATTATATAATTATATTAATATATATTATATTAATATACTTTTATAAATCATGATTTATTGCAATATTAACAAGACTTTGACGATATCTGTATAACAATATTGAGAAAAAAGATATCTCGATTTTATCATATGACAACATAATAACATAAGATAAAAAAATTTATGATTTTATTCTTAAAGGAAATATTTATAGTATTATTTATAGCTATTTATAATGAATATTTATTTATACTTAATAAATATTTTTGTACATCAATTTTATATATTTATTTTAATCTAATCTAATGTTAATTTGAAAATAATTTTTTTTAAATTAATAATTATATTTTTCTCGCATACTTGATTAAGAGTTATTAAATTTATTTATCATTCATTTGATAAAGTTTAATGAATAAAAAAAAAATCTGCAAAGTAAATTTTTTTTTCACGTTTGTCGCATAGCAGAGAGAGGGGCGGAGGGGGGGATTTTACAGAAATTGTTGCAAAAGTCATTTTGGGAGAATTGTTTGTAATCAAATAATTAATTTTTGTCACATACCAATGCAATTTCTTGGTCCGTGTCCAAAAGGTAAAAAATGCATAGGATGTCTTTGTTTTACCTTATCCTCTGAAAATCTTTCAGGATCGAATTTTTCTGGATCTGGATATATATCTGGATCGTGGTGAATTCCATAAATCGGTATCCAGATCTTTAAATCTTTGGGAATTGTTATTTTATTATTTTCGAAAGTATAATCGTCAATTAATTCTCTATTCAAAAATGGCAAAGATGGATATTTTCTCAAAGTTTCTGAAAACGAGAATTAGAGTTGACGTAAAAACAATGTTTCGATTCGAAAAATTAAAAATCGAGATATTTATTGTTAAATTTAAATCTTAAATATAATTCGATCGAAATATCGCGGCATCTCACCTTGAAAAACTTTTTCCAAGTACTTCATTTCTTTTATGGTCTCATATCTCCACTCTCCATTATTTTTCGCCTCGAATTCTTTGATTTCTTTTCGCAGCTTCTCCTGGATATCGGGATTCAAAGCTAATTCGTAAAGGGCATTGCTAATTGTTGACGAAGAAGTTTCGAAGCCGGCAGCGAAGAAAATGAAAATTTGAGATGCTAATAAATCGTTCGTTAACTCTGAAAAAAAAGAAAATGTCGCATTATCGTATATATAATTTTATAAAACAACATAATTCACAAATGAAACGCAAGAAAAGATGTTGGTGGACCTGGATAACTCATTTTATAAAATAAAATTTACTTTCAAGATTTTAATATATAATTATAAACGATTAATATTATTAATATAACATATGGATAATTCATTTTATAAAAATGTAAAAATTTATTTTCAAAATTTTATATATATAATAAATATTTATATATATTATATATAATCTTGATTTCAATTTTAAACGACTATTAATATACTAACCAATATCAATCTTTTCTGGATGTTTCTTGAGGTCTAATAGTATATTTATAAAATCAGGTCTGAAAACATTGTTCTGTTCTCTGTATTCCATTGTCTCGGTCATAAGTTTCATGATGATTCTCATTTTCTCGTCTTGGCGGAATATATAAAGAAATAAATTATACAGCCGTGGCAACATATCTTGCATCCTGATGCTTAATATCTTTCGCAAATTTGTGGCGAAGATTAATTTGCCGAGTCGACGGAATATACTCTCTTTTTCCGAAAGGGAGTTCATCTCTATCCCAAAAGCGCAACTTCCAACGACATCGGTAGTGAATCTGGCAGAAACTTCTCTCATATCAATGGGCTCTCTTTTCTTTATCAACGTGTCCATGTAACTTTCCAATTGATTGGAGCACTCGAGAATCAGGGAAAACATTCCTTTAAGTTTACTGGAAGTAAATAACGGCGTAAATTGTGTTCTCAACGGTTTCCATCTTTCAGCCTCTAAATTGAAGAGATGATGAGTCAATGGATCTCGCTATAACGATCGAACATATTAAAAAGAAAGATTATTTATTCATTTATTTAATCACTTTTTTTTTTATTTTAGAATAGGAGAATTTAAAATATTTTATATATTATAATTATATGGAATAAGTTGGATAATAAGTGTAATAATGAAAACAAAAATTTGTGAAAATGAAAATGAAATATTAATATAAGTGAGATATGATAAATGGAAAACGAATTTTCCATTTAAAATTTATGAAAACAGATTAATTTAGATTCTGTATTATGTAAATAGATAAAGTGTTGATTCATAATAGCTACATATTTTTTATTATGATAAATGAAATGTTAAAATTGTGAAAAGTTGAAGAAACTTTGAAGAAACGTTGCTTAATTTATTTATCTTTTTAAAATCATATAAGAAAATCGTGAAACGGAATTATTTTTCATTCGTTTATAAATACTTACTGAGAAAATTGGAAATAATCCTCGATTCGCAAACTTGGGGAATTCTTTGATCAAGAGAGTTTTTATAAGATCTGGATCTTTGATGATTAAAGAAGGTGTTCTTAGTTTAAATATTCCAATCATCGGCTCGTTCTTATATTCGTTGTACATTCTTGTGAGAAATTGTGAAATCGATTCCTTTCCAAATATTACTTTTTTCGTATTGCCGAATCCCAACATGGGTTTTGGTCCAGGTATTCCACGATTTTTCCAAAAATTGTTATTGATCGTTAAATAACAATAGAACGCGATAAGCGTTATCACTATTCCACAAAGAATTTCCAAACTAATATACATTTCTCTTTTTTTTTTTNTCACTTTTTATGTTTCAATTGCAATTCGAACAATTAATTTGCTGCAAAGTATA
>NW_006263460.1:693123-702262 GCF_000469605.1 Apis dorsata
ACGATATTTAATGGATTTTAATGAACACTGGCATACTTTCGTCTCACTTAATATACATACGAAACATTGAAAAAGAATGATAAATATTACAAATGTCAAACAATTGCATTTATACAATATTTTGAATGATGTAGAACAGTAATTTTTAAAAAGAATAAAGATATTTAGATCTTACATGAAAAACAGATTAAAGAAGAATAAGAATCGTCTTGGAAGATCGAAAAAAAAACTTGTTTTAACCGTAGATATTTAGTAACTGACGACTTACTTATGAATCGAATATATATGTATGTGTACATATATATGTCTATATTTATATATATACATATAGTCTATGTCGATTTTATTCTGAAATAAGAGATAACAGAATAGAAATAAAATAAGCGATATTATTTTAAATGTATCTTCTCATTTTTATCAAATGACTTCAAATGATTTTTGAACTTCGTGGAGATTTATGGATAATTTATTCATTTTTAGATTTTTTTTATTTTTATTATAAGTAAACGATTACTTATCAATGATTATATTATAGATAATCGAATTTTGAAAATTTATAACTCGTAAAATGATATGAATCTCTAATATACATATTTCAGATTAAATAGATTTAATATTTAATATTTAATTACTTTGATTAAGATTTTCTTTCTAATATGTAATAATAGATAATATTTCACTTTATCTAATTTAATTTTTTGATATTCTCCAACATTATAATACTTACATCATAAGTTTATATAATGTTAATTTGTATAATTCTACATATAAATTAATATTATACAAAATTATATAAATACTAATAATAATAATAAAATTATATAAATACATCATTATAATTTAATATCTCGATACAAAATGCATTTGTCTAATAGAAAATATTTTGAAAAGTTTTACTATATCTATAGTTATTTATCAGATTTCAATTTGAAAATTAAAATATTATTTTAATAATAAGATAATCCTTGATATCTTGATAAATTTTTTTCAAATATTTTTCCAAATATTTTTTGGCAACATTCACATTTTTCAAGATATTTATATGTTTTCAAATAAATCATGCATATTGAAATAATACAATTCTTGTATTTACGAATAAATCTTAGTCTGCAATTTTTGAATGAAGTATCATAAATATTTAAACTTGATAAGAGGCGAAAAATATTTTACTTTTATTATATTATAAACTTATCGATTTTCTTAAAATTTTCTACCATATTAGATTGATTAATTGATCCTAATTAATTTGAATGAATAAAAAGAATTTATCAAGAAATAATATAAATATTTATAATAGATATATTGTTTAATGAAAATGTATCTGATTTTTATTCATGAATACTGTTTATTTTGCACGATCATAATTATATCTAGTATGTTTTTTTGTAATAATTCTTGCCAAGATGAATACTAATTGCTTGAAATTTTCCATTATACTGTAATTATCCTTTCATATGTTTTTAATTTGTTTTTTCTTAATAAAAACTTGATATCTTTTACGTAGAATTTTTATTATCTATTTGAAAAACATCTTTGAAAAATTAAGAGAGAGGCCAAAACAAATACAAAAATTAATATACAAAAATGTCAATTGAGGTTTATTTATTAATTTATTTTATTAGTAAGCAATTGAAATTTATATTAACGAGACAATAATGTTTTCTTTATATTATTTTACATTTTTGTACAGATTATTCTGTACAAAATTTTTTATTTTTTTCTTGATAATTTTGTGTAAATTATTTCTTAAAAACAATTTCAAGAATAGAATTATCTATATTAAAGATATGTATATAATTTCATTTAGAATTGAGGTAAAGATATAAAATATACAAAACTAAAATAAATTTTAAATTTAAAAATATTAATATTTATGAAAAGATAAATATAATATTATAATGTAAATTTATAATTTTAATATTTTTTCATTGCCTTTTCTGATTATATCTATAAATATAAAATATAAAATAAATATTATATTTGATAACAATTTTGATAACAAAATTAATTAAAAATTAATATTTTTCTCTAAACATATGAATTTGTAAAATAAATATAAACAAAAATATAAACAAAAAAGCAAATAATAAAAAATAGAGTAAGAATTGATGGTTAGCGTCATCTCTTAAGTGCTAAAAATATCTCTTCAAAAATATTGAATAAACAGCGCTCATCTATAATTCTTATTCTACTTTATCATATTTGCTTATATGTATCATTTTCAAGAATAAGATAAATATTATTTCCATATTGTAATAAATTTTTATAAAATTGAATAAAATAAAATTTTGATATATAAAAATCTATAATTAAAGTATATTGTATTTGAATTCTTGTGCGATTGAAATTAATAGGAAATAGTACTGTTTTAGTCAATCAAGAAACCACTAGTTTCTTGATTGAGTTTAGCAAATGAGCAGATAAATTAAGGCGCATCATAATGCGCATGTCCTCAGTCTACCATTGAAAATTGTGCTGACAAGTTGTGTGTTATCGGCAGAAGTGCGTAATTAGATAAAATTTTTATCCATAAAATATTATATTACGATTATTAAGTTTAATTATAGGTTATTAAGTGTTTCTTAATTAATACATGTTTATTTGATTATTATTATATTAGAATTAATCATATTTTTACGCAAATCATCTGAAGCTTCGAAGATAAAATAACTTTGAAGGTTTAATAGTTTTTCCATATATCATGATAATTAAGATATATAATTGGACAATTTTCATCTAAATATGGTAAGTTTTTATTTATTTATATTTTATATTAGAATCATTATAAATTTCTTTTATCATTTTATTCATATAAAAATCGAAGTAATTAAATTATTTCACATATACATATTTCATTTCTAAATGCGTGTTTATCCATTATATTCAATTCGTATGTTATTAGAGATTTCTGTATTTGTTTTGATTTTACGCTTAAAGTCCCAAAGTTGAAAACATTTCTTATAAGCCTTTCCGAGAAATACAATTCGTATTTATGCCACGCTTCGATATGTTTTGATTTGTCGAATTGTTAAGCATATCCCCTCTCCTCATTTATAATTCGATACATTGGAATCGCTATACACGATGTTATTCTGTTATCGACACTCGTGACAGGCAGATGTTTTAATTCAAATGCGTAATTTATTCCGTAATTCTTTAATTTTTTTCTTATTTTTTATATAATTATTTCATTAATAAATATTTGTTTAATTATTGAATATTAATTTTATTGATAATTTTTTGAAAAATTATTTTTCGATAATTTTTTTTTATTTTTATTCGTCAATTTGACAATATGAATTAACTATTAACTCATATTGGGAATTTCTAAAATAGAATTTGAATCAGATTAGTTTAATTTTATACATTTATACATTTATTTTTTAATTTTACATTTATTTTATTTGACTTTTTTGTGCAGATAAATAGCTGATCGCTTTAACTGGAAAAAAGAAAAAAACGTCACGATGAACAGTCACGATGACAGCTAACGTTTTATGGAAGAGAGGTAATTTTTTTTAACTGAATTTATTAAAGTGGTAAGATAACATTCAGTTTTAAAACTAAATAGGCATAGATTTTGTATTTTTTAAATGATTTCAATTCTGCATACATACTTACATTATAGCGTTCTAGATGGCGCAAGAAACATTCTGATCTTTCTTAAGGTCGGTATTTCAGAATACGTGACTGAAAATTCCATAAGATATTATTGTCTATTTTGTTTCTCGTTTGTATGTCAGTACTGTCGATGACAAGTTGTAACACGGTCGGTATATCATTTGATCCCGTGAAAATTCTGATCTCTATGTAGAAAATCCTGTAATATGGAAAGATTATCGAAAGAAAATCTTAGAGAATCGCGGCATTGCAAAATCGTTATATCATTGCCAGCAATTGAACAAAACGAGATAATACATCTTTCGATTGTCACAAACAGTCGTGGAAATTCACGAGTGGGTTGTTTACCCGTATACAGCAACAAAACTAGCGCAGAAAACTGTCGATTCGTTGAACGCCATGCATCACGCGAACACAAGCGCGCTAGATAAATACATAGTATAAAAAAATTCTACGACTGTAAAACGAAAAATTATGATCTCCGTAGCTATATTGTTATCGATATTTATCATTCTATATATTTTACATAATTTTTCATAATCTTATGATCATCTCAATATGATTATTTCTATCTTAATTTTAAATAAAGAAAAAACAATTTCTTGTGCATTTATAAAAATTAGATTTTGAAGCTAATTCGACAAATTAATTTTTTTTAAATTAGGATCATAATTTTTTTTAAATTAAATTTTAAAATTTCTTGATCGTATTTATATATAATAAATACTTTATAAATCGTCAATTATAATATTCAATTGTTTTAATAATCTTCACTTCTAAAAAATGATTATTCTCAATAAATTCGACCAGTTTGACTTCTATATAACATATCATATCGAATAGAATTTCATAATTTGCTTTCAATACAAAACATATCGTGAATTTTGCGCATTGATTTTACGAATAATAAGATTATTTGAAACTCAAATTTTCGATGATATAAGCTAGCATCTATTTGAATTAGACTGACTATAGGCTCTGTACAAAGATGTTCCTCCTTTTCATAAGCATAAGAGTACGCATCCATTTCTCGCGTGGGCGTCAGTTCTTCCGTGGAGGGTCGATGACGTAAAACACGATCCTTTTTTTTCTACTTTTTTTTTCCCGCTTCCCTTTTTCTATTCCCTTCCCACCGCAATATCTTCCGTCTGATACGCTTTTTTCCAGATTGCCAATCCGTCAACTCGTAGGCGTCGTGCGATACGTTCCGTATTTTTTATCGAAACGCGATGACGTTTGTTCGTTGTCGTTAGCGAGAATATTTCTTTCTTTTGATGAGAGCTGAATCGATCGCAACGGTTGATCGTTGGGTATGGTTTTTATTTTCACGAACGTTTCTTTCTCTTTCTCTTTCTTTTTCATTCGCCTAGGGGTTTTGTTTAAAGAATCATGGCGAAGTTGAATTATTACGTAGGTTCTTATCGGATAAAGTTCAAATGGTCTTCGTTTCTCGCGCATATAAATATTCATTGATATGTGGGTGTTCATCACGTAGGTTTCATTCAGTTGTTTTTTTTTTTTCAATTTAAGATTCAATTGTTCTCGAAAACTTGTGACAACTTTAATATTTTGTACGTTTAACATTTATCGACATTTGCGCATTTGTGCATTTGAAACCGACAGAACTTGATAAATCACATTTTCTAATTTTTAGAATATAGAGAAGTTTTAAAGTTAAATTTATTCAAAATGATTATTACATCCTATTTAATTCCTTAAATGTTAGAGTTTATAATTAAAATTGCATTTTACAAAGTGATCTATTATAAACATCTATAAACATGATGTCGTATTTAAAGTGAAATATTAATTTAAAATTACTGGTTTTACACTCGCTTCATCCATGAAATTAGCGATGCTGTTAATCTGCTATTTTAAAAGAAGTAAACTTTTATCACAAAGTTTTACTCACCGACTACTTTTAATCAGTTTTATTCCTTAACTACCTTCAATGGCATTAAACTGGAAGGAGATTATTATCGAAGGAAATATCTTCCAAAGGCATTTGTTTGGCTTTAAAAAAAAAATCTTCATATTTATACCTTTCAAAGATTTTTTTATTTACCAAATAACACTTTATAGTCTTCGTTGTTGCAATTATTTTTAAAAATATATATACCTTTCATGTTTTCAAATTCTATAATATTATTCAGATATCTTATATAATTTCTCCATCAATCCGAGTCTCGTTAATTCTACATTGTCGAAGGAATCACCTTTACCGAATGCCCTGTGTAATTACCTCATTACACAGGTGGAAACAGTCGACTTGGAGGCTCCATGAAATGGAATTAATTTCAACGTGGTTCATTCGCGAATCCAACTCAATTTCATAATACCCATTTCAATCATATTCGTATCTCGTAAAATATTTTAATCATGCGTATGACTTTACAAATTTTATCTTCGAAAAAAAAAAATGATATCCGAAAGACAAGAAACTGTATTCTTACCTTCGATGAAGCGTAAATACGTTCCCTCTGTTACAAGTCTTGGATTTCCCTTGAGCTTTTACCGCTAGTTAAAAGCGACTACGAAAGTATTGGGAACACAAATGATCCGAGGCACGAGTTCAACCTTCCCTTCCTGGTTAGCAAACGATTTCTTCACAATGAATCCACTACCATTCCATCCTCGTCCATTCATCCCTTCCACAATCCGAAATTCTCCCTCGTACGAACCGTGTTCGATCCACGATCGGCCTTCGAGACGTTTCGGCTTTCTCTTTTTCCTATACTTTCTTTTTTTTTCCCGTTACGACCTTCCACTTCGTTCGGAAGCAACGAGAACGCCACGAGGTGAATTCGTCTTTTGTACGGTGGAATTTTTATTTATTAAGGGAATTGACCCGTTGTTCCATTGGGATATGATAAAATACTATCGTGTATATGGAGCTGATATTTTGAGATAACGAGTTGTTTTGATTTGCGAAACAGGAAGAGTATTTCTAACTTAAAATTATGAAAATTTTATTTTTTTTAATTTTATTATTTATTTAAGTTTATCTGTTTGCAACATTTATTTTTTGTGTTTGTGTTTATTAATGATTTAAATAAGAAATAGACAAACAAATTTTATTTATTGAAATATATATATATGAAAAATATATATGAAAAAAGTGGAAAATATGTTGAAGTATATATGAAAGCGAAAATATTAGAGATACTGATGAATAAGAAATATAATAGCTTCATGGGTCAATGTTTTATTCATTTATTTGAAGCAGAGGATGAAATATATTTGATCAATCTCGTATCATTTTTTATATATAAGTTATGTTTCATATGTTCTATTTTTTCGAATAATTTTTTATCTAGTTCTTCGAAATATTAAGGAAATAGTTACTAAACAATTGTTAATAATATTAAAATTTTTACAATACGATTTATACTTAACAAATTACATTTATATCTGAACTTTCATAAATTTCAGTCACACTAATATTAAAAAAGAAATTAAAATATTAAAACAATTCCTAACGCGTATATATTTTAATATAATTCATAATTCTAACCTATAATTTTAATCTCGTATAACTCTGCACACACCGCAATACGTAATCGTACAATTTCCCTTTCGATCTTTGCGCTTATATCCGAAAACCCATAAATCCTGACACCTGTTCAACGAGCAAATTTCCTCTGTACCAGCTCGCTCTTTGTGCATCGTGAAAATAAAAATTGCAAAGAATATAATTCACAAAGAAGTCAAGTGAGACAAATATTCGATAAGAAAAATAATAGAAGGAAAAGATCGCTAATATAAAAAAAGTTCTATCATATATTTTTAATCCACTACATTAAAATATTCGTAGTCTATTTAATTATTGCAAATTCCATATTTTTATTCATAATATAATTTTAAATAAAATATATTAAATACCGAAATATATTAAATACCTTTACAACTCTGCACATTTATCTACCACGAAACATTCATATTCTATTTAGTTATTACAAATTCCACTTATGCTATTCTGAAACTAACATTCCACTTTCCTTAAACTCATCCACAACGATCCAATATACGATATTTATACATCGCAAGCTTCGTAGAATCAAAAAATTCTTAAATACTTAAATCCTCTCGAGTGCTATGATCACTCTACTTTACCGTTATAAAAAAAAACGTAAAAGTATCATGCCTTATCTATATATAATTACCGCGTACCGTGTATCATCTTAAACCCCTTTAAAATTAAAAAATTTATACATCATTTATCAAACAGCAAAGAAATTATTCTTGGCCCATTTCCAAAATTTTCCATTTCGTTCAAAGTTAGACTTATCTAGTCTAGACTCAGATTCTAACCTTATTAAACTATCATAAATTCTAAATTCAAATTTTCTCCTATCTTTACGTTCGATCTTTAAGCTCAACGCGATCCAAAAATCCAATTTCCACGAGCCACGCGATTTTTTTTTTTTTTAAAACCTCAATTCGGAATATTTAAACTCTCCTGTATAAATGGATCATGTGTAACGTATAAGCCGAAGCATTACGCGCGTCCACGACTACTACTACGACACACGCGAGCCATCTTCCGCCGTGTTTCGGAATTAATGAAAACATTCGCGCATCATTCATTTTAAACGGACATGAAACGGTCCCCGGCCAACCCGCCCGCCCAAAACTCTCCTCCATCGTTCGCGGTGAGATCTCTCTCGTCGACGGAGACCGAGCCTTGTCCCCTACTTCCCTCGCCGTCCGCCTGTGGCGCTGCGCTCTCGGCCGTGGTCGGGATAAGTCGGCAGAACGAGACGATGTACGTTCGAGGGAGGGAACGGAGCGTGGAGATAGTCGACGAGGACGCTGGGTGGTGAGTGCCACCGTAACCGGGTCCTCCTCAGGGGTCCTACCGTCAGGACCACGGACAATTTTCTCATTTTTTCCCTTCCCGTTTCACGCGTTCTACCGCGAAAAAAAGGGGAGAACAAGAAGAGAGAAGGACAGATCGATAGAACCGGCGGCAGCGGCGGCCAGTGTGCTTTTGCTTGCTCTCGCCTGTGCTTCGTCTCCACGGTGCGTGCGTGCTTTTTCTCCCTTGCTCTCTTTCTCTCTTTCTTTCTCTCTTTCTCTTTCTCTCTCTTTCTCTCTCTCTCTCTTTCTCGCTATTTCCTTGCGTGTGCTCCGTGGAACAGCGGGGAATCGAGAGCACACACCGGGGTGCGGCCGACGATGGTGAAGGCCCCGACCATGGGTCCCTCGACCGGCACCCAGGGGATCAGGAAGATTCACCCTGGGCCCGAAATCGCGATGAATCCGAGGAATCTGCCGACCGCGAACGCAACTACACCTCCCAGCATCCGAACAGATGGCAAGACCACCTCTATCTATCATCCTCAGGTATATTAGGATTTTTCATCGTTTTTAGGATAGGATGTTTTTTTAACCATTCTCTGGTGTTTATACGTTTGTGCAAGTGCAACTGCATACGTGTTTTGCGTTCTCGTAATCGTGTCTTTTTTTTCCTTTTTTCTTTTTTTCTTTTTCTCTTTTTTTTTTTTTTTTTTTTTTT
>NW_006263460.1:702345-704926 GCF_000469605.1 Apis dorsata
TTTTTCGAAAGTTTCATATTTACGTACGCCGCCACCGCCGCCGCGAACTTTGTTCTCGTACGCGGTTTTGCTCGTTTTCCACTCTCGCGACGACAAGGGAAACAGTTTGAGTGTTTGAACGGGTCGGGGGTTGCGACGGCAACATCCCTTCGCGGATCAGGATCCGTATCCCCGCCAATGCTCCGCTCTCGTGCTGATCTCCCTTTCGTCGAGTTTCACGGTTTTTGGCTTTTTTCACCACGTTTCCAGCTGTGCTCCGTTTTTTCCCTCCCCGTGGACGTTGATTAAGGACAAATTGAGCTTCGACCGATGTCGATCGAGTTCCTGGCTCGCCTCTTTTTTCTCATCTCGGTTTAATTATTCTCGCATTCGCAAAATTTCGTCAAAAATAATCTATTTGTTTATTTTTGCGAATCACTAAATTCGACGAATCGAAAAACTTTGTCTATTTCGAAAATAATATTTTATCTTTTTTTCGTTTCCTTTCGTTAATTTTGAATTCTTTTATTAGTTACAAAATTTATTTATTTAAATAAATTTAATAATATCAAATTATCAAAATTACGATTCTCGATTATATTCATCAATGTTTGATGGATTCTACGAAAACGATTCTTTCTAAAATTTTTATAAGATTATATCGGTTCGATACTTTTTTTTTTATTTTAGATTATCAATACTTGAATTTCAGTTTATTTATTAGTAAAATAAAATGTATTTAAATTACGCGCGTAATGACGGTATAAGTCTATTGATTATTCCTTTTTTTTTTTTTTTTTTTGTTACTATTTTCGTTACGATTAATAAAGCGGAAAGATTATTTTTTTTTAATCAAATATTTATCGTAATTCCGCGATTATTAAAGCGAGAACGAAATTTCTGCGTGTTTATTTTGCTTTACCTTTATCCACGGTACATCTACGATTTTTCATGTTCGTGCGTTTAATCAACGTCGGCTCTATTTACGTGGTCATTAACCGTGATGCTTCATTGCGGAGATAATTAGATCAGTCGAAGCCTATTAAGTAGCAGGCGTCTTTCAAACAGAGTAACAGATGTTGAATGTTGTGGCAGTCTTCGAAATTTCCCTTTAGAGTTCGAGTTATATACCATGTACATATATATACATATTTCCTCTTATCAAACAGAATACCTAGAATAGAGCAGTTAATGGGATAATATTTTTAATTGTTCTCCGATCACGATGTTTCAAAGATTTTGAACAATATTATTCGAAATTATTGCAATTATTATCTGTTTCCTGTCGATTAAGAATTCTTCTCATTCTTCATTTATTTTTTTCATATGAATTTTTTGGAATCAGATTTTTAAAATATTTATTCTTATCGGATGAAAATAGAATTTAAAGCATTCGAAAGGATGAAGCTAGAATTTACAGTAGATTTTTTATTTCGTTTTATTTTTATTTTTATTTTTATTTTTTTTTTTTTTATCATTGAACAGGAGTGTCACAAAATCACTTAATCACTCCAGATCTTTTTTAACCCTCCATAAAATCAAGTGATGCAGAAGTGACGCATATCAACGTGCTTATATTTTTAAAATATCGTTCTATTTGTTTATCAATATTCCATTCAATTTTATCTCCACACCAATATACTGCAATTTATTCATAAGAATTATTGCTTTCCAGTTTATCGATCGAAGATTGAAAAACTTCGATTAATCATCAATTTTCTCAGAAACAAACGAAACTCCAATCTAACCTATATACTTTCTAACTTTTAAGTTTAATTCATCCATACCATCGATACAAGTTCAATCAAAAAGCGAGAGAATTCATTCGTCCATTCGTAAATTTTGCAAATTTTTCGAATCAACTATTTCCACATTGTTTATTCAATTTTCAACAAATTTAAAACTTCTCTTTAAATTCCTCCTCGTGTTATCGATTATTAAATAATTATTGTCACGCAAAAGTCCCATCTTGTTTTTCGATTCCTCTTTCGTCCTGTCTCGAGCACGATTTCGAAATTGCATTGATCTGAATTTCTCCAGACCGAGAAACCAACCCACCCCCTCCCATCCCTTTATTTCTTGCACGATCTCTCGTTTGATCTTTACGCGACAGAGCCTCCAACTTGCTCTTCATTTCACACCTTTGTCGGCGCAACCTTTTTGCAATTCAATGATCCTGGATCTGAGGGGGGAAGGGGAGAACGGTTTCGATGCGTTCGCAAATAAATTATTGTTAAATTCAGCGGGGAGATATTAGGTCGAGACGGAGGAGGATGGAAAAACGTGCGGGCGTATTCATGAATGAATGGATGCCACGATGCTTTCTCGAGAAGAAAGCTCGTAATCTTTTAAATCCATTGATTTATTCGATCTCTCGCTTCTATTTCTCTCTCTCTCTCTCTCTCTTTCCTTTTTTTCTATCTCCTCTCCTATCTTCTTTCCTTTTTTGTAATTCAATATTATCGCCATCGGCCGGAACGTAAACGAGCTAATTTATACCACTTCTTGTAACGTTGCAACTTCTGATTCATAATTTACTACTCTATTATTAAAGACTATTAGTTTTTTTTTCTTTTTCTTTTTTTTTTTTTTTTTTTTTTAG